>NC_031773.1:2902665-2970262 GCF_001522545.3 Parus major
TTGGCTCCTTCCTCGTACAGGCTGACTTCTCCCACTGCTGCCATCTCTGGGCACCTAAACCCTGTTTTAGGTTTCACCCTCACTGCCCTTGTGACTTTTCCATATCTAGGAGGACAGAAATTACTCCTTTCCTGGTCTCTCATAATGCCCTCCTCTGCCAGGTCTGGCCCCCTGCACAAAAAGGCTCCAGGCCATGACCAGCTCTCTCCAAGCTGAATGTCCCTCTGCATTTGCCTTCCAGGGGAGCGAGAGCCCTGCACTGAAATCCGCGCACCATGCTGGGGCTGCTGCTGCTGCAGGTGTTGGCGAGCTGCCTCTGGCTGGGACACAGCGAGGTGGTGAAGTCCTTTGAAGATTGTCCTGAGTTTTTCTATGCAGGAACCACCCCAAATGATGCCCTGCACCCACAGAAACCAGTCTGGATCTGTCAAAGCTACGGTGACTCCTATCACTATGCCACCCTCTACGACAGTGAGAGGAGAATTCCAGTGTACTCTGCTTACAAATACCAGCCTGGACCTGCCAAAAGACCTCATAAGTATTGGTATGTCGAGCCACAGGTGAGTGTTTGTCTCACAGCACATCACCCCCCAGTCACTCAGAGATGAGCTGCAGCATTTAAATTGACACTTCTATTTCCTAACACCCCACTATGCACATGCAAACAGACATACAGGGTGGGAATTTTCTCATTCAACTTCAAACACCTGTACCACGTGATTCTTCTGATGCATCTGACACAGCAGGAGGATGAGGTGAATCATATCCCAAAGGTGCCCAGTTTTCTGCCTTGACCTGACAGGAACAGCAAAGCAGATTACTTCCCATTACATGAAGAAGTCAAATGATTCCCCTCCCTGTGCCCTGCTGTGGTGGGTGACCAAGTGCTGGGGAAAAGGCATCCAAGAGAGATTAAACTTGAGGGACCGACCAACAGTCCTGCTTAGGTATGATCCCCACCCTGCCCTGAGCTGTTCTGCATCCCTGACAGAGCTTATCTGCTCCCAGTGAAGAGTCAAACAGGCTTTGTGAGTGGTGTGAGAGAAGTGAGGAGAAACTCAAAAGGGGGTGAGATGGCCCAGGGACAAAGCCTTGGCAGGCTCAGGTACTGGAGACTCAAGGGTCAGGTTGACTGTGGAGAGATGTCTGGAGTGACATTTCAGGCCATGGAAAGTGAGGAGCATCAGTGTCAGTCCAGTCAGAAGGGTGTGATCTCCATGCATGGGCAGTGACCCCTGAGCACCTTTGGCTCAGGCTCAAAGATCCAGGAGGATCCAGCAGACTGACAGAACTGCACAAGCTACAGAGCCCTCAGCAATGTCTTTCAGACAAACTTCAGTAAGACAGGCCAGGCCAATTGCAGAAGAGGAAAAGAGGCAATTCCTGCCATTGTTAAGGACAGAATAGCAGGATGGCATTTGGGGGAAGGTGAGCAGAGAAGGAAGCCACATGCCTTACTCCAGAGGAAGGCTAACTATGTTTCCCTAAAGATGAACAAAGAGATGTTAAAGTTACAAAAAAAAAAAACATAATTCTTTCTTCTTATTAAGCATAGAAACTTGAGCAAATAATCTGGTCTTGCACCACTGCAGCCTCCACATTCTCTCTTTTTGTAGAATCATAGAATGGTTAGTGTTGGAAAGAACTTTAAATGTCATTTCCATTCAACTCCCCTGCATGGACCAGGCCACTTGCCTCCAGATCAGGATACTCCAAGCCCTATCTGACCTGCCATTTCCTCCTGGACCTTGGACCCAGGCCACTCAAAATATCTTTGATTTGTTAACTTTCTCTAGAGGCCCTTTTCAAGTATTTAGTTTCCCCAGGACTCTTCTGAGGTTACAGCTCTCTCTCCAATTTGTAACTTCTTTTCAGTGAGGCTGAAGAAAACCCTCCCTGGCTCAGTTCTGCTCTGAGGTACATTCTTAGCTCTGCTGTAACACATTCCATTTACACTGAGACCTTTTTGCTTACTGAGGAAAAAAATGTTCATCCATGAATGAACTGTCACCCTCCCAGGGAAACCTCAGTGCCAGGACTGATTTCCTGGCACATTTCCCAGTGTATGGGGTTAGAGGAGGCAACCTCTGGTGTTCCACAAGTGGGGTACACTTGTAGCAACAACACAAAAGAATCACAGAATCATAGAATCACAGAATCCCAGTGTGGCATGAGGACATCCAGAGAGAGCCCTGGGCAGATTTGGGGTGTGGAGACAGAAGGAAAGGGAAGCAGATTTGGCAGGGAACGTGTGGCACCAAAGTCACCTTTCAATCCAAGGAGGAAAAAATGCTCCTTGTCTCATGCATCCATCCGTGCTCCCAGCACAGGCTGCAGGCTGGACCTCAAAGGTCACAAATCCAAATGAGACCAGTCAGATTCTGAGCTGCTTTCTCTTTAAAGCTCTTGCAGTCATGCAGGAAGAGCTTGTCTCTGATTTTTCTCAGATGCATACATTTTCATTCACTGAGATGATAAAAAATGGGATCTTGCCCATCAGTGACTTGAGCTCCAGAGAAATTTTCTCCAGTACTCCTCCATTCTAACACTTCATTCTCTTTCCCTGTCCAGCTGATAAGTGAAAATGAACTTCAGAACATGGAAAGAGAAATAGTCCTCATAGATAAACTTCACAGGTTCACCTTAGAGGAAATCAAAGCGAGCCAGGCTGTCCTTGAGGACTACGAGAAAATGACTGGTTTGACCCGTGGCCATTTGGCAGCCTGTAGCCATATGGATAGTAAAGAGAACAAGACATCTACCTTCACCCTCACCAACATAGTGCCCCAGGACAAAAGTCTCAATGGTGGCCAGTGGAACCAGTACGAGGCTAAAACCATGGAACAAATGAGCAAGGGCTGTACAACCACCTACATCATCACGGGAGCTGTGCCTGGGAACACCAACGTTGCCGAAGGGAGGGTTAACAGACCCAGCCACATCTGGTCAGCTGGCTGCTGCCTGGTGGGAACACAGCCTAAGAAGTCTTGGGGGGTCATCGCTGAGAACAACAAGAACAGGTTGAAGAAAGTCAGTCTGGGGGAGCTGGAGAACATGTTGGGCACACTCTACAGGGGGAGGAGGGTTACTCTGTTCAACAATGCCTGTCCCCGGCAGTAAGCCTCACATCCTTGATGGAAAAGGCTCGGTGGCTTTTCCCACATGTTACAGAATCACAGCATTACTGAATGGGTTGGTTTTGATGGGATCTTAAATCTTTGAATAGCATCTTATTCTGACCTGTCTGCCATGGGCAGGGACACCTTCCACTACACCAGGTTGTTCCAAGCCCTCCCCAGCCTGGCCTTGAATGCTTCCAGGGATGGGGCAGTCAAAATATCACTGCGTAACTTTTACTCCTACCACAGCCTGCTCACAGTGATTTACTTCTTTATAATATCCCATCTAACCCTGCCCTCCATCAGTGTGAAACCGTTCCCTCTTGTCCTGTCACTCCATGCCCTTGTCCCAAGAGACTTTCCAGCCCTCTTAGAGACCCTTTAGGTACTGCACTCTCAGGACTCTTCTCCAGGCTGAACATCCCCAGCTCTCTCAGCCTCTCTCCAGAGCACACACGCCCCAGCCATTGGAGCACCTTCATGGCACCCACTGGACTCCACTGCAAGAGCTCCATATCCTTCTTGTGCTGTGGGCCCAGAGCTGGGGGCAGCACTGCAGGTGGGGTCTCAGCAGAGCAGAGTAGAGGGGGACAAATGTTCTGTGCAGCATCTGTGCTGCTTCATTCTCTGGTGTATTTCCAGCTCTGTCCCTCAGGACACCTCCTCCTCTGCTCAAAGGCACAAAGATGTGAGCAGAGCTTCCAACTGCTTTGCTCTGCTGCCCATCTCAGGACAGAGCTCTCAGGAACGAGTCCTCTCCCCCTTAGCTCTCCCCGAGAGTGTGCAGCTGACTTGTCCCTCACCTCCTTAGCAAGGCTGTGTGACCAGGGCACCTCAGGCTGCCCAGAGATCTTGTCTGGAGATCTCCATGTCTCACAATACTCAAACCTCAACAATACATGGTCCTGACAACCTGTTCTAGCTGATCCTGCTTGAGCCTGGAGTCTGGACTAGAAGATCTGGAGAAGTCCTTCCAAACCCCAACAATTCAGTGATGATGTGATCCTGGAACATGCTTTTGCTTGCTTGCTTTTGAAAGTGTGCCTTGAGAGCAGCAGCTGTTGTATCAGACAGGCAGGCTTTGGCATCAGATATAGACAAAGCTTTGAGCAGCCAAAGCTAAATCCCTGTGATGCACTGCTTGGATACCTTCAATCTCTGCTCTGCTTCTGAAGCTTTTCTGCAGATTGATGGGAAACTGATTTGGGGAAATGTATTCAATGGTTGTAAAAGATCACTGTGTGCCACATCATTTAGTTTGCAAGAGCTTACAATAAAAGTTATTTGTTGCAGTGCTGGATTGCAGAGTCACATTTATATAAACCACTGGTTGCTCCTCACTGAGATTTCTACCACCAGCAGTAATGTCACAGTGTCCAGAGCATCTTCACAGGACATTGGGTGTCCAAATGCAATTTGAGGATGCCATGACAGCCACACAAGTGTCAGCATCAGACACCAGTTATTCTCCTGTGAAAGGGAATTAACAAAGTGGGCCAGGATGCCAATGGCTCATACAAGCTGTGTCACTTTCAGAGGTGACAACTTGGGACTGCACTTCTTAGCTCAGGAGCTGCTGTTCATCATCATGCTGGGTCTCATTGTGCAGCGGGGACCAAGCTGTTTGGGGGCTGCACTAAAACATAGGTTCTGGTGGAGGTGCAGAGTGAGGCAGCCCCATGCAGGTGTCTCCAGGTGTGCTGTGTCCCAGCTCTGACCGCAGCCAGCAGAGCTCCAGGCCGGCCTCAGCTNGACCAATGAGAAGATTTGGCTTTTTAGGAGAACAAAGTGAGGACATCAGTCTCACCCCCTTTGCTGGATAGCTCCTGAGATCCCAGGTCCTCTGCCAGGATGTTTTTTTTCTCTGGGATCAAATGCTGACACAGCCCCTGATGGGATGAAATCATCAGTGCAATTTCAGGCTGAGTCACATCTGCAGACACCTCTGCTGTACCTCAGGGGGCTCCCTCTGACTCGCTCACCCACCTCTGCACACCTTCTGCGGCTTGAGACCACACTCATCCTCACCACTGCTCATCCCATGTCCACTGCCCTCTATTCCCAGCTCTGGAACCACTGGCTGCTTGACCAACTGTTGTGGTTTTACACTGGCAAGTTCCAGGCAGCCCACTCACCGTCCCATGCCATGTCTGGACAGAGGAGAGAAAGATAAATTAATGAAAGGCTTCATGAGCTGAGATGAGGACTGGGGGAAAACACTCCAAGGGAAAAACACGTTCAAGTTAGAGATAGAGAGTTCATTATTAGCAAAATCAAAGGAGGATAATGAGAAGTAAAGTACCTCTTTATAAAAAAAGAACACCTTTTCTTTCCCCAACCCTTGCCTTCTTCCCACCAACAGTACAAGCAGACAGATTTGGGGGGATTTGGTCAGTTCATCACCCAAGGTTTTCTTCCAATGCTCAGGGAGAGGAGTCCCTCCTCTAATGCACTGTTGGGTCATTCCCACAGGAGACAGCTCTCTTTGAACTTCTCCAGCATGACTCCACTCTCACTAGCAGCAGTCCTGACAAAACTGCTGCAATGTGAGTCCCTCCCACAGGCACACAGGCCTCCCAAAACTGCTGCAGCATGAGCCATTCTTCCACAGGGTGCAATCCTGCTCCAGCCTGGGAGCAGGGCACCCCCTCTCTTCACCATATCTTCCACTAGATCACAGCTTCCTCCAGGCATCCATCTGCTCCCCCACGGGCTGCAGGAGGGACTCTGCATCCCCTGTGTATCCTTGTGGACTGCAGGGCACTGCTGCTTCCACATGATCTTCGTCACAGCCTGCAGTGGAATCTCGGCTCCGGGGACTGAAGCACCTCCTCTCTCACCTTCTCCACTGACCCTGGTGTCCCCATGTCATTTCCCTCACATGCTCTCACCTCCTCCTCTTCTCTGGCTGGAATTAAAACTGCAGACCCCACTTTGTTTTTATTTTCTTCTTAAAGATGTTATTGCAGAGGTGTTACCAACAGCTGTAATTGGCCCAGCTGTGGCCAGCAGCATGTCCATCTTCAGAGCCATTAGGGACTGGATCTGCCAGACACTGTAGAAGCTTCCAGCAGCTTCTCACAGAAGCCACCTCTGTGGCTACCAAAACACAGGCTGTGCAAAACCAACACATCAACCCCACCAGTGCTGCCTCTATCAACTTGCCAGGCTTTTCCCAGGACCTTTACCCCTGACAGTAATCAGAAATGCCCTGCCATCCACAGCAAGCTTGTGAAATACATGGAAAGCCCAGCAGAGAAAAGGATAAGCTTGGATTCTGCCTTATTTCATATATGAGGAGTGCTGCTTTCCATCAGTTCTAACCAGTGCTGGGTGACTGGGGAAGTCCTGGATGGCTGGAGTTTGCCCATTGTGACACCCATCTGCAAGCAGGCCTGGAAGGAGAAGCTATAAGCTGTCCACCTGACCTTGCTTCCCAGAAGGGTTATGGAGCAGATTGTCCTGTGTGATCATACAGCACATTCAGGGTCCCAGCCAGCAGAGGTTTAGGAAAGGCAGGTCCTGCCTAGAGAGCCTGATCTCCTTTGATGACCAGATGATGGCCTAGTAGATGAGGGGGGAGGCTGTGGAAGTGTCTACCTGGACTCCAACAAAACCTTTGGCACAATCTCCTATGGCATTCTCCTGCAAAAGCCATCAGCCCACAGCTTGGAGAGGTGCTCTGCTGGCTGGGTCAGGAACTGTCTGGATGTCCAGGCCCAGAGAGTGTTGGTGAACAGTGCCACATCCAGCTGGCATCTGGCTGCAAGCAGCGTCCCCCAGGGATCAGTGTCAGGCCTGATCTGACTTTACTGATGATCTGGATGAGGGCATCCAGTGAACCCCCAGTAAGATCACAGATGATACCAAGTTTGGTGGGAGACTCAGCCTGCTGGAGGGCAGGAAGGCTCTGCAGAGGGATCTGGACAGGCTGGATCCACAGGCTGAGGCCACCTTTGCAGCCAGTGCAGGGAAAGGCCATGACGCTAGTGAAGGCCCTGGAGGGTAAGGCCTGTGAGGAGCAGCTGAAGCTGCTGGAGTTATTTCGCCCAGAAGCGGGGGGGGGGGCTCTGAGAGATTATTTCTCTCTACAGCTCCCTGAAAAGGGGGTGTAGCCAGGTGGGGGTCAGCATTTTCTCCTAAGCAACCAGCAAGACGATGAGAGGACAAGGCCTCAACCTGCACCTGGGGAGATTCTGGTGGGACCATCAGGAGGAATTTCTTCTCATAAAGGGTGATACAACATTGGAATGGATGTGAGGATGTGGTGGAATCCCAGTCTCTGGAGACTGGATGTGGCACTCAGTGCCATGGTCCAGCTGACCAGGTGAGGATAGGTCAGAGGTTGGACTACATGATCTCAGAGCCCTTTTCCAATCTGTGCTTCTCACAGAGGTCCAGCTTGGAGCTGAGCAGAGGACTGCCCCAGCTCCACAAGCATGCTGCCAGCCACCTTTCATCTGGGATTGCCTCTGTTTTCTGCTGAGCCTGGTGTGAATGTGGAACAGGGATACAATCCTTTGCTGAGCCCAGATCTGGCCTATGCCCACAGTGGGGTGGGAAGCACCTCTGTTCCCTGGAAAGAGGCAGCTGCACTGACATGGGAGGGTAATTTTGCAGTTTACTCTGTGTGTCCATCTTTGGGGAGAGCTGTGGGATCCAGTGTGTCACAGGGATTTTAGACACTAAGGAAAAATTATTTTTGCTGGGAGCTGTGAGGGGACACTGTGACCTAAACTCACTTCACTGCAAAGTGGGTTGAATCATGCACCTTGCTTAGTCTTTTTCCAGTAACACCAAGGGTTCAGACTGCATTAGATGAACCAATTGTTAAGTGCTGCTCTGGAAGAGAAGAAATTAAAAAATCAAGACATTGGCATAATCTGGCCTCTGCTGGGTAAAGCTCCTTTGGTTCACCCAGGAGTATCTTTGGCTGCTCATTGGGAAGGCAGCCTGGGAAGTGCTTCCAGGTGCTTTTCCATCCCCTGGGCACAGGAGATACCATCCCCATCTGCTGGGTTGAACACATGGGAGCTACCGGATCTCTCCCACGGAGGCAGCAAACGTACTGTGTGCGGTTCTGCATGAAACACCTTCTGTTTGTGGTGTTTCACATCTCTTCATCTCACCCTGCAGGGAGAGGCTTTCTCCTGGGAAATGATGATCAAAGACATGAGGGTCTTTCCTGAGTCTCACAGGAGGTCCTTCTGGGAGTTTCCTGTCTTAAATTAAATGCTAATCTAGAAAAGGGGAAAAAAATATTACTTCCACTAATCTAATTGCTTTATCTTGTTGGGATCTTTTAGAGGAGAGGAAAGTTAAATTTATCAAAACTCAAATGTTTATTTTCATGTGTTATTTTTATATCCAAAGTCAGATTAAAAATTAGGTCAATATTAGATGTTTATTTAACCATCTTAGCCTCTGAATACAAAGGCCACACCTGTTAGGAAAGTTTTATAAGATTTTATCTCCTATGATTTCTGTGGAACTACTTATCTGTTGTGTACCTGGACGGAATCCTGTGAAGTTACACTCCATGTACACAAGAACCACCAAACCTATTCAAACTAATTACACAATAGGAGAATTTCCTTATTATTTTTGTTTTAATTGTTGCTCTTGGCTATTGCCTAGGCTCTCCTCCAATGGGATTTACAAATTCAGATTTCACACAGCAACTGTACAAATATTGGAGCTCCAACAGCCAATAACAAAACCCAAACATATCAAGTCTTTTTGCACTTTCAAATGTATCCTCCCCTGGTGGATGGCACTCCATTTAAGAGGGGCTTAGAAAAATTACCCAGATGATTATTTATGTCTGTGTAAACATCAGATCCATTCTAAGGAATACTCAAAGGCCACAACATCAGCTGCTCCTGAGAATCCAGGTCACATTCATGTTTACTCTGAAAGCAGCAACTATTTAAGCAAAGACCGGTTTTACCTGACATTATTTATAAGGAACTGCTGATTTGTGATTCATTGTAAACTCAGATCCCCAAATGCTTCATAATCTAAAGAACATTCCAAGGAGGCAGATCCATAAACTGAAGAGACCTAAAAGGGAATATACACTCAAGATCAGCCTGATCTGTCTCAAGTGCTGGATGGATAATTCTGCTGTGCCAGTGGGTTTGAGGGGTTTTACATCAAACACTGAAGAAGTCCAGAAAATGCCAACACTATTCAACAGTGGTACTGTACCTTGGGAGTGCAAGTTGGCATCCTTTTGTTTTTCTTTTCATATTAAGTTACATTTTTCCCCAGAACCTTCACAAAATATTCAAAGCCCAAAGCAAATGAAATTGTGTGATATAAAAATGATAGAAAAACCTGCAATCTCAAGAAGGCTGAACCAGTGTTTCTGAGCTGGAAGTAAACAGGTTGCACTGCCTCCATCCTTCAGAGAGTAAATGCTAGGAGCAGTGATTTATCTCTGTCCATCCCATGCTGGTTTATATGCAGGTGGAATTTAATGACTATGACTACCCACAAACACTTTGTGTCTAGGTAAATTCTGAATCTTAGATATGTAAAAAGATTTAAAAGCAAGTGTTTTTATCTTGATTTTTATGGGAAAAAAATAAAAGAAAAAAATGAATGAGGAGAAGGCTTGGCTGCTAAGCATCTTCCAGTTTCAAGCATGAGAAGTGTCTAGAAAACAGCAGTATAAGAGTATCAGACAGATTGTGATTATCAGGGAGCACAGGTGAAGAAGGCAGAACATTTGAGCTATTGACCCCATAGTTTGGGAATGTATAAGCCAGCTCTTGTGAATACACATGCAGATGTTCCAGGTGAACATATCACATTGTTTTCTTTTAACAGCTGCAGAAAATTTGTTTTAAGCTGCTCTACTACTATGGGAAATGGGGAAAAACAACTCATGAGTCCCACTCCCTGGGACTTCATTGAATTATGGAATGGTTTGAGTTGGAAGGGACATGAAAGATCATCCAGTTCCAACCCCCTGCAATGGGCATGGACACCTTCCACTATTCCAGGATGCTCCAAGCCCTGTCCAACCTGGCCTAGGACACTTCCAGGATGGGGCAGCCACAGCCGTTCTGGGCAGCCTGTGCCTCACCACCCTCACAGTTAAGAATGTATCCCTAATATTTAATCAAACCCTGCCTTCTGGCAGTGGGAAGCCAGTCCCGTTTTTCCTGTCACTTCATGCCCATGTCCAAAGTACTTCTTCAGCTCTGCTGAAGCACCTTTCAGCACTGGAAGTGGCTCCAAGGGTTCCCTGGAGTCATCTGTTCTCCAGGCTGAACACCCTCAGCTGTCTCAGTGTGTACCCCAGAGAGAGAAAACCTACCTTCCAGCAGATCAATGCTCCCAGCATACTTGATGTTATCCATGAACTTACTGAGGGGTCATGTGATAAGATATGTAATACAAATAAGTCCTGTTCCAACAGGAATAAAATAAACCATGGGAAATATAAACATCGAGGCTATAGAGTGAGAATGACTCAACTGTAATCCTAACCAGTAAACCAATGACACACACACACTATCTTGAAATAGAAAACTATGCCAAAACTACCTCATGTCTTCTGAATTCTAAGGAAATGATCCATCTCATTTGGCTTTTGTCATATGCCATGTAAACATTTGTAGTTAATCTGCTGAATCTGGGCATTGTTAAAGTCAATACAGAGAAACAGGTCATGACCCTGAGTCACTTGGCCTGTATATATACATAAATAACTATATATCTCTGTGTGTGTATAAATAAATACATATTCACATACATATATTACAGAATAATAATATATATACTATTGTATATTATATATATTTATTATTACATATATCTAGGCAATATAGACATAAACTGCTCTCTAAAGGGACTTGTTCCTCCCCACTGCCTTCCTCAGACACAGATACTTGCATTCAGCCAGGTGAAGCCCATCTTACCCAGCTAAGCATGGCTAAAAAGAGGCAGAAGAATATCCAGACCTTGCAAATTCCCAACAATACAAGAACATGTCAAGTATTATATGTGCTTGAGCCTGTCCTCAGATGCCTCTGCACTGGGCTCTGTCATGCTCTGCAGCTACAAAAGGAGCTGTCAGATTAATCAGCTGCCATGATCTGCAGCATCCTTGTCTGAGCTGTGGAAGAATGATGTAGGAACTGTCATGGAAGGCACAAATCCAAAATAATTGGGAAGAGGGGAGTGATGAGGAATGCATGGATATAGCGAATCATAAAGGAGTACAGTCAGATTTTCAGCGGCAGTGCAGGGGGTGAAGGGGTTTCATTTCCAAGGGGAACAATTTGAGGAGAAAATTGTGCCTGACCCACGTGGGTGGGGAAGAGGCAGGGGGACATCAGGTGTCCAGCAAAGCTGCTCTGTTTGTGGGGAGGGTGGTGTGTGGGCTGAAATGATGGTGGCACCATTTCATGTGCTTGGGAGAATGGTCCATATGTACTCCTGGTGGCTTGGGAGGGGCTGCAGGTATATTGGAAATACATCTGCTGCATGGTGGGAGGAGGAGAAGTGGGTTTGGGAAGTAGTTTTAGGCAGGGCTCCTTCCCCATCTGTCAGTGATGGGGTGCAGTCCTCCTACCAGCACTCTGTAGGTGGAAAGTCATGCTGTCCCCATAAGAGTTAAGCTGTAACATCTTCTGCCTCCTTCACACATTGGATTTGAGTGTCCAGACCTCCTCCTCGTTTGCCACTGCTGGTCTTGGGGTCAGTGGTACATTCTGGTTTCTTCTGTGGCAAGTCATTAATTTCACAAGTTTGCATCTGAATGCCACAATTCCCTGAGAAGTCTTCCCTACAACAAGAAAAAGACTTTACTACAGGTGGGAAGAAGCAGGTTTTCTATGGCTTCTTCTATATTTACTATGAGAAACAAAAGAGTATTTTTTACAAAGACATCATTTAGGATCCCAGTTACTCTTTCATTGTCATTTACTATTTCATTTACATTTCATTGTCAGTTACTAATTCATCTGGCATTGGCTATTTCACCTTTATTCCACCATAGAGCTGGTAAAATGTGGATCATTCTTGACACTTTTTGGCATAGCATATTTTCAGAAATACTACAATGGCGAGGGCAATCTGCACCATGGTTGACTATCCTCACTAAAGCACATTTCAAAGTATTGTTTACACTTTATATGGCATTATCCAGTCATTAATTGACAAAAATCTGCTTCTGATGTGATTTCCTGAGGACATTCCTTCTCACTTTTCAAGAAAAATCCCCATTCAGCTAAGAAGTATCAGTAATTAGTAAGGAACATGAAGAGAAACAGGGACGAGGATTAGCAAAGAGAGAGGAGAAGAGAAGAATTCCCAAATGTTAAACAGGGACATCTTGGCTTAACTAGGCTGGGGAGCCTGTGAACAGGAACAGCCTTGGTGCATTTCAGTGTAGTAACAGAAACAGGGAGGAGGCCAGACTGAAATAAATCTGAAGTACAAAGTTGTCATGATGCAACTCTGAAATCAGGGGATGAAGAAAACAGAATTACATGGTTGTGGTGGCAAATGCTCCCCCAGACTTCCCACAGTTTGGCCAGAGAGAAAAAGACTGATAATCTATCTGAAACAATGTATTTGCATAATTAACCTTAATTTTCCCACAGAATTAATCTCTCATCCATTATTTGAATTGCCATTCTCAGCTCCACTGAGACAAAGGGACAAAGAATTATAGAATCACAGAATGATTTGGGTTGGAAGGGATCTTAAAGCCCATCTCATTCCACCCCCTTGCCATGGGCAGGGACACCTTCCACTATCCCGGGTTGCTCCAAGCCCCTTCCAGCCTGGCCTTGGACTTCCAGGGATGAGGAGTCCACAACCTCTCTGGGCAACTTGGTCTGAGATTTTTTGATTTTAAAAGCTCTGATTCCTCCTTTCCTTGTGCCAGTATTTAATAGCTGAATCAGACAATCCAGAGTCATATTTAAAACCAAAGAAGAGGTCTAGAAATCTAAGCACTGCAATAGGGAGAGGCTGATCCCGTTGATAACTCTTCCACCTCTACAGATTTTTCTGTTTGATTTCACATTTTCCTCATTCTGTCCCACTTACCTTATTGTCTGCTTGGTGAATCACACAAAGGCAGTGGGAATCATAAGCAGAACAAACCAGATAGCTGTAAAACCTGAAAATCAATATGATTAGCACCTGGAGTTACCTTAATTATTGCATTTTTTCCAACTGGGAGAAACAGGCAAGATTAGGGATAGGCTCTCATCTTGCCCCTCTGCCCAGAGGCAGGAATTTTTCCATGTTTCTCCACTGCTCCCAGGACCCAACCAGAGGGCACTTAGGCAACTAGAGATTGACCACAGTGAAATAACCAGGGACTACTGATGTTGTGGTCTCTGGAATAGTTTGCAAAACTCCTCCTTCCCTTCCTTCATCTCACTCCATTATTCCTTCTCACCATAACGTGCACCACAGTTTTCTACAGACTCCAGCTGGAATCAAGAGCCTTTGTGCAAAATCTTGAACATATGTACAGTAATACACAATTTCTATTTCATCAGCTAATGTCTGAGTGGAAGATGGGGAAGAGGGAGAAGAAAATATCTTCAGACTGATCTAAATGCACTAGTTTAGCTGTGAAGAAATGTTCTATTTGCCCATCTTTTTTTTATTCCTTTAAAAATGTGAAAAAACCTCAGCATTTAAATATTTACTTCTTTTCCTGCATTTTTCCAGTTGAACTGATTTGTTGAATTCACATAAAGTCTCAGAGAAGAATCTGAAAATGGCTCCATTTATAAAACAGACTTTTGGTTCATTTGTTTTCTTTTACATTCCTTACGAATCTTTGAAAACTTCTTTATAAAAGCTTTAGTGCTTAAACAATCTTTTTATACTGTCTTTACTAACTTCTCACACAATACATGGATATAGATTTGTCTTGCAGCATATTTAGTAGCATTTCTAACAGAAATGGATCTCTTTGGAATAGAACAACAAACTGAAAGACCAACTAAGTGCTCTGGATGATTGAGTGAAGTCTTTAATAAAACAACATACCTGTCACTGGCAGTGTCCCTGAGGAAATAGGGAAAGAGGACAGAAGAGTCAAACCTATGGAGAGAGAGAAATTCTTGATATTTGTATCAATTTGCTCTTCTGATGAAGAGCACCAGAGCAGTGATGAGGACAGAGTGAGGCAAAGAGCCAGCTCATTCCGACACCAAAGCAGTGCCAAGGGTGGAGTCTGACAGCTCCCCCTCTGCACAGAACACTTGAAAATTGCCATGTTTGTTTCTTGGCCATCAACAGATCTTTCCAGCCTGGCTAATAACATCTCTTCTGATCTGATACCTGTTAATGGTGGGCATGAAGTAAACTGGAATGGAATCCATGTAAGATCTTTACTTCATATGAGACTGGAATGATGACTTTAAAGGTGCCAAGCTAGTACTTGGAAACATGGTTTCAACCAGGACCAGTTTTTTGCCCAGAAATGTAAACTAAAACTTTTCTGGTACAAGAAATTAATTTAATTTCTCTCTTATCCTGAAAAGGAAGCTCTAAACTTGCCCCAGTATGAGATATGGATAGACTTTTAACAAGACATCTTGTAATAGTGGTTTCTTGATTAATTTCTTTTGTGCTGAATGCTGAACTGAGAAAGCTCCAGCCCCATTACATACATCATATCATAATAAATACAAAGGCAACACCTTAGGGGAATAAATATTTGGTGTTCTATTTGCAAGGATCTGACCTTGCTGAGGTTTGAGAGCATTTTGCAGGAAACTGAAATTAAGTTTAATTCTCTTGAATTAATGGCTGAGGGGGCTTCTTCTGTGATGCAGTCCCATGTTTTTTACAATCCCAATTTAATTTTTTTATAATATTTGTACTTTTTTAAATAGATGTAATTTCAATATCCTGTATTATCTTCTAGGATTGGTTTGTTGATGGGTTATATCCATCACAGCAAGAAGTTCTTTTATTCTGGTAGCACCAAGTGAAATCTTCAATGGTGTCATGATGGAAAAGAAAAGACCAGACAGTAAATTGTGACTTCTGTAGTGGGAGCACTCCCAGGGACCACAGGGAAACAGATTTATGGAACAGGGGAGAAAGTTCTGGACTGATGCAGGAACAGTGTGTGCAGTGGTCTGCTACGGCCACAAGGGCTGGAATGACAAAATAGGCTGAATTTTTTGCTGACAGCCATTCATTTTACAGCTATAAAAGCCACAGCAAACTTTTACATAGCAGAAATCTGTATATTTTCCTGGAAATGTGTGGAGTTTCTCCTGTGATTAGGGACATCTATTTCACAGTTACTTCCCAAAGGATTAAGTGAAGAAATCTGTCTGTGTACATTATCATCATTTCAGTGGTAAGTTACATTTGACTCCTAATCAACACTATTTCTTTTTTTGGCTTTAATATAGATATCTTGATACATTGCACTGTTTTATGTTACACTATAATCTGTTAGTAGTTCTCTTAGCTTTATACTGTGTAGTGAAGATCTTTTGTCTGTTACCTCCTGTTCATTAGTCTTAATAAACAATTAATTTTTATATAAATACATCTGATTTGCCATCAATAGAACTTTCAGGATAGAGTGATTCCTTAAATTCAAACTGTTAACAAAATCTGAGGCTAAGGAAGGATTTGCCTTCATTTAAACCCCTTTCTCTGAACTACACAAGGGAGTTATTTCTTCCTCTCAGTGGCAGGGATTCTTTAGTAAACTTTTTTGAAGCTCCCACTCTCCCCACAAGAGCTGTGGGGGTCTGAACCCCACATGAGCAGGTCAGGACATTGTTGTGGTGTAATCACAACCATCTTACCTGGCCCAATGGTCTGTGGTGGCCACTGATTGCTGTCATTGGTGCATCTCATATCAAGGGGGGTCCAGACGATTTTGCCGTTCACCTCCTTGCACGTTCTGTTGCCAAAGGTGGGGGGTCTTTTATCATAACCTGTCTGGCATTTGAAATGTAAGACTTGTCCCACGTAATGCTTTTGGGGCAGACTTATGGAGGCATGTGGAACAGTCTTGGGAGGACCACAGAAATCTGTGGGAGCACAAGGCAGCACAAGGTTAAAGCAGACAGATTTTATATACTGCTTCTGTTCCTGAAAATCTTGTGTTCTTAGAAAATATAGACAAGCAGGATATACCAAGCCTTTCTAATTCTTTGTTAGGGTACAAAACACTCATTTGCTTATACCATATCCCTTACTCAGCCAAGATATTACAGAAATCATTTCTTTCCATCTGTCTGTGAAATAATTGAATATTACTCACCATTTTTACACTACTCCCATGAAAATCAGCAGGAGAAGCATTACAGTATTAAATGAGCTCTTATTTACCTTTTTGTTTGGACTCTGAAAGGTCTTGTTGCTTCTGGGCTGCAGGGCTCCTTGGTTCTCTTTCTGGCTTCTGTGTAAGTTCTAACTCCATCGTGGGAGCCACTGACAACAAATTTTTCTCATCTGTGGAGAAGTTACATTTGTTGGGTTACAGCAGGACAAATATTGGAACAAAGTGCCAGAGCACCCAAGCTTTTACAGGTTGGATAGAACTGTTTCAAATTCTAACTTAGAAAAATAAGCACAAAAGATCTTTTGTTAATGCTCAGATTTGTTTTATACCAAGTAACACATTGGAGAAACACTACTATGTATAGAAAAAAAACAACACTCACTCACCAAAGCATTTAAATAGTGTGTATTCCCAAACAGCACCCTGCTGTTTCCTCTTACACTGAATTCCTAGGTATGCACCAGCTTCTCTGTCATAGCCAGGGTCACAATCATAGTACAGTTTGGTCTGTGGTGGATACTTTTCAGCAGTAACATCAGCAAATTCAGGCCTTGGAAGACGTGGGCAAACACCTGCAAATGGAAAGCCTGAGAATCAGGACAGCCTGGCATTTTACTTCATGAATCAAGGGCATCCTCGTTCTCAATACTAGACATGTCCAGCAGATGGACAACATGAAACACTATCAACATTTCCTTAATGAAGCTGTACACAATCGTTTTGGAGAGCAGCTACCCACACCAGAGTGTTCATGGAGTCTATGGAGAGAGGTGCAATAGGCAAAAGTAAGCAATTAAAAGTTGCTGATTGCTCCAAGCAAACATTGGGAATGGGTGTGGACTCTCAGTTCTGTCTGAGGACACCAAAGAGCAGCTTACTGTGAAATGAGGTTGCAAACCTAAATATAACTTGTCCCAAAACAAGGACGTGAAGTGTTGTGTCATCAGCAAATCACGTCTAAATATATTTCTCAATCAGCTGGAAAGAATTAAGTTAAATCATTTCAGTGCATTTGAAAAGCCTGCTCAAGCTGAGCTGGGCATCCAGAGATTGATAAAGGCAATACTTAATGATTATTTAAGGCCTAAAGGCTGAGAAATTAAAGGATCAAATAGTCTGGTTGCACCAGGGCTGGAATTCTGGATCTTTGGGCGCACAATCTGTGGCCTTTTGTGCTAATGCACAACAGTAACAGCTACCAGGAGTGAAATTTCTTAGTCATCATATCCTTGCATTTTCTGCAGCTATAATTAATGTAGCCTTAAAAACCAGCAGAAATGACTGCAAAAGGCCCTCAGGTCTCTGATAACTGTTCATCATTTGGTGTCTGCCCTTGACTCCCAAAGTACCTTCTCCTTGAAAGACCAACAGTGACTCCCAGCCCCAGCCCTGCAATGTCCTTTTCTTTCATTTCCTCACTTTGATATTTTCTACCCTTCTCACTTTACATTGTCTTGCTGTTCAGTAAAAGTCACAAAGGCTGAAGAAGACAACAACAAAAAGTATGTGAGCAGTTTAACAGCTAACCTGCATAAGGGTTGTTTAATCCCCTTGTACCTTTGTGCTATCAAAGCATTTGCCTTGTAAAACTACATCAGACTGTGGCTTTCAGAGAAGCGATTGCACCCGAAATAGTTAACCACATGGTTTACCACAGACTGTCAGGGTGATTAAAATTAAAGAGTTATCAGATCAGCAGCAAGTTGAGATCATGTACTCTCACTTTCCCTGAAAGCTAAAAGCTTGTTTCCCTCAAGACTTCAAAAGCCTCTTTGAAGCAGATTGCAGATCTGAATCTTAGCACAAGGCACTCAAACCTACAACTCATTAGTATCTTCTTAAGAAAACCCACAACATTTAACCTACTATCATAAAGGGCAACCATTCTATTAATTGATGATCAAATGTTGGGTTCTTCTGAACTTGCACACATCAGACAGGGATTGTGCAGAAATGGTGCACTTGGGAGATGGTGAACATCCACATTGCAGTAGGATCTTACACAACCTTCCTTAGATCCACCCTTTTAATTTCATCCACATTGCTCAAATTCTTGTCTTCTCACATCTAAATAACTGCAGTATCTTCTTTGACCTTTACAGACATATTCCTTTCTCTGATCCAGAAAGAATTTTGGAAGATGAATTTCCCAGGTCTCGTTGTGACCTTGTGCCTGCGTCCCTTTGTCTTTTAAATGCTTCATTGGCACATGAAATATTTTGCTCCCATTTTCAAGAACCTTCTCTTTCACAACCATCATAACATTTTAAAACTTCTCCCATACTAGAGCTCTTCACCAATGTGTTTGATATCAAAGTCATCAGCTTTTGGGTTTATTGTACCAGTCCTCACACTGGGAGGAGCTGTGAATGAATACGGATATTACAAAATATCCTATGCCATGATTACTTTTAATTGTATCAGCATATCTTATATACCTTCAGAAGTGCTTCTCTTTATGCAGTTTTTACTCCTCCTTCTAGAAGAAGTAGGCACTGGGCATGTAACCCATGCACCCTCCTGCCAGGCAGTTGTAGGGAGTGGAAAGGTCCTCCCTGAACCTCCTTTTCTCCAGGCAGAGCTCCCTCAGATCCCACATCCTCTTCTCATCACACCTGTGCTCCAGACCCTTCCCCAGCTCTAATGCCCTTCTCTGGACCTGTTCCAGCACCTCCACGTCTTTCTTCCATTTCGTGTCATGACACCTCCTGGAATAGTTTGGGAAGACTGCAGAAAGGATGCAGACCTGGTGAGGTCTGGACCATACTGACTTCTGGAGTGAATCATGCCTAAAACTTCATTCCATCTTTGTGCCCAAGGAAACTGCATGGTTTGCCCCTAAAAGAATCAACATCCTTGCTGTGTGAGTGGTAAAAAAGCCGAGGGATTGGATGAATCCAGGGAGTAGGGAATGGCAGGATAGATCTTTCCCTTCACTAGATTTATGACTTTTTACATTTTTAAGGAAGATTAATTTTGGTTTTTGGGTTTTTTTTTCTGTTTTGCACCTTGCTGGTAATTAGCCAATCAACTTGTTTGAGTTTGTGTGATATGAAAATATCGATCTTTTAGAAGGCCAGCACATCTGGGCATTACCTGCCTCACAGCCTGTAGAGACCTAGTTTTGCCCAGCCCAGCTTTCCCTGGATTCTGCACCCCTCCACAGCTGCTCCAGGGTTGCACTTCTGCTATTACTGGCTTGAAATACTGCCCTCACATTACCTTAAGATGTCTTGATGTTCTGTTTGCCTCCTAATTTTCTCTTTGCACATATTCCAATTTTTCATCCCCATGACAAAGTGTGTGCCACTATTTCCTTCTCTTTCTGTGCTGATGTCTACTGTTCTCTTTCCTTCATTCACAAAATTCATCAGCCCTACCAACTATTCTCACTTCCCACACCCCAAAAGTGTCCTGGGAGTGCATTTCTCTGCACTCAGATGTAGTAAATAGGTCAAACAGAGAAGCTGGCATAATTGTGTTCATAGGGATTTAGCCCTTCTGTCAGTTACAGAATTATCAGAACATTTAGCTCTCCTAAGGCAGATGGGAATTTCTGTTTCTCCCCATATTAATAGATTTTTGGTGTCTACAGCATTTGTAGAAATTCTGGAGGTGATTTCCATCATTATGATGGAGTGGATGGAGACAAACCCTTGGAATTAGAAGGGGACTTGTGTATTGAGACAATAGACAGCCATGAAACACAAAAATTAAAAAGGACTTATTGGTTCTGCTGGAGTGCTCCCTAAATTAAGTCTGAAAAGCTTTTTGAGATCTGCAAGCCCTGTCATCTGAGCCAACAGATAGGTATGAGCTGGGGTGTCTGATGCCATTTGAGATGTCTCAGGGCATTTGGGATTTCCACAGGAGCTGCCAGATATCACACAGGAGATACTGGAGGGATGGAAACCCAGCATCTAGATCAGCATCAGTTCTTTCAGGTTTCTTTCTTCATGTTTCCCATCCAAGTATGTTACTCACCCAACCACAAAACTGCTCTCGGTTGGTGAGCTGGCAGTACCAGGCTGCATGAAACCCTCCTGCCTGCTCCTCTTCCATGTCTGAGCTGGCAGAGCAGTGATAGATGAGGCTTTAGTCCTTTAGTCCACAAGAAGTGAGCGGGGAAAATTCATAACAGGTATTTTTAGTGCTAGGTAAAACACAGTGAGTCATGCCACAATAACCCAAACTCAGAACTTCCTCTGTCACGTGGCTGTGTGTCACCAGTGCTGACATTATTCTGATGTCAAGTTAAAGCAGCAAAGTGCAAAACCAGGGCAATTTTCCCCTTACTAAAAAGGCAGTAGGATGGGATTGGTAGGAAACTGGATGTTCTGACGTTTTGGGCAGAAGCAGTGGAAGAAACCAGGCACTGCACACAGCTGCCCAGTTCAGGGATGAAGAGCACCTCTCCCCAGAGACACCAACAAATCAAACCAGGCCAAAATGAAGATATTTCCCCAGCTGTGCCTGAAAAGCTAAATCAGCCCTGGGGATTTATGTGCTGTGTGAAACTGGGCTCTCTAAATGGTCCAGTCTCATGAAGATGAAACTGAACAGGCAAAGCGAAGGAATTGATGCTGAAAACAGGACTGAAATGGTAATTATATTTTTCTAACTTTAAAACTTATTCCCAAAGGATCCTTTAACAAGCAAGCCTCAGCTCTGAAGGATTCTTTTCCCCATTCATGTAATTTATTGCTTATGTGAAATTGTAAGGTGGGAATAGATCACGGATGTGGGGTTGGGGCACAGACCCAAACTTTACTGTAATCTGCCTGTGAGATTATAGTTAGCTGTACCTTAGATTATAGAGAGATTATCTTAAAAAATAATTGAGTAGTAGTGAATCTGCAGTGTAAGAGCCAGAAATACAGTGCAGATAAAATTACCAAAATGGCACAAGTTTTAATACAAACAGCAATGGAGGAGAGACCAGTCTTAGGGGGATGGAGGTAGTTTTGAATATTCCCAGCAGTGGAGAAGAAGAATGAGCTATTCTAAGGATCTGGAAGTTCAGTCCTTGCTGAGTTTGCTGTACCAGATGTCTCTGTTTGAAAAACAGTGTAAAACAAAGTGGAATATGAACTCTCAGGAGCTCTAGGACCATAGAAAATTGTCTTTGGGAGAAATGCACTTCTCTTACCTCTTGGCTTAATCCTTCTGACCAGCTGTTTGCCATTGATCTAAGCAGTGGTATCCAATGCAAAAGAATTCCATATACAGCAAGGCTAGAGTGGGTTGCACAGCAGACTAAGCTTTCTCATGTTAAGCATAATTTAGCCTCAGGAATGTGCATTCTTAGCTCCTTCTGTGAGAAGTGCAGCTGGGAAAACCTCTCTAGAGCACAGCAGACACCTAATTTACCTTCTCCAAAGCAGAGATTTAAGGTGCTGCTTTCTTTTCATTAGCTGCAGTGATGGAAGAATGCTCTTACGTGTTCACATTGATAATCAGAGGGATTTACCTGATGTATTGATGGATCTCACACCTGCCCTAGCAGGGGGACTGGGCTGGGGACTTGGACTCAAAATGTGGAATCAGAAGAGGGAACATAAGGAAAGAGGGACAGGGAGGAAGACCAGCCTGAGCACAGAGTGCTGCATGGAAAGTGCACTAAGTAAAGAATGGGGAACACTTGTTTTTGTTTCTGGGTGTTTGTAACATCCTTGGTTCTGTGGTAAAGCCACAGTGCTCAGACTCTCTAAATGCAACCACGGCACATGGTTTTGTAGCAGAACACAGAGCCAAGTTTTGAGAATATTATACATGAAAGCCTTGTTTTGGTGTGTGATAATTTTGCTTCAATATACAACCTCACTAAAACACATGTCTTTGATATTTTAATCTACAGGGAAACAAAAATTGTCTTTTAAAACAGTAGCAGAAATACAGATTCTTTCCTTTGTCTGGAACTTTCTCAGCCTTACTTTTTATAGGGCTGAAAGGGCAGTAGAGAATATCGTCTCTGAGAATAATTGAATGGTCTGTCAAGTGTGTGTCCCAATCTTGGGAAAGTAATAAAAAAAAAATGGTCTGGTGGGGAATTTTTTTTATTTCAAATATGCCCTAAGGACTCATCTCACCTGACTAAGGGATTTAGCATGGTCATGGAGCTTTGCCCTGGAGATCTCAAGAGTGAGATGGAAATTTTCTGCACCTAGTAATGATTTTTCTGATGTATGAAGTATTTTTCCACATAGAGAGGGTCATATATTTCTATGTGCGGGGTCACACTTTACAAATCAAAAACTTCAAGAAAAAGCAGCAGATGACAGAGTGCTGCACCCCTGGCAGGGCTGAGGAACAGGGAATCAAGTGAAAAAAGTCATGGAAGAGCTTTGGAAATGTGGATTTTGAGGAAGCATTGGAGGAGATGGAGCAAGGACCCAGTGAGACACGTATTCCAGGATTCAGGACCAAGGTCAGGGAATGGAATCCGTGCACAGAAAATATCCAGAAGCTGGGCTTTGAAGACAGCATTTATGCAACAGGGGAAAACAGGGCAGACAGAGCTGAACATTGAGGAGGTAGAGAGACCAAAATAACAATACTATGAAGGCAGAAAGGAGCCAAGTCAGAAGCAGTGGCTTTTTAGAAATAAAGAGTGGACTTTTTTCTGCAATAAAAGGAAAAAGGACATAACATCTCAGCTCTGATGAAGTGGGCAAACAATTTCTCCAGCTGAAGAAGCAGGTACTGCAGGATCTCTGTCTGTAATATCTGCTTTTCCTCAGTAGGATCACACTTTTGAAGCACTTTTTAAACATTTTTTTAATTGTAGCTGTATATTGAGCCCTTTGTTGCTGAAGGCCACTGTAGCCAAAAAGTTTGTAAAGTTATTTGCTCTCTAGTTGACCTTAAAAGAATCACTCGGCTGTGTTTGACAACTTTAATGTATTCTGCATTGCATTTCAAACCCATGGGAGCCAGCACTAATATGCAATTATAATGGGAAAGAAATTCCTCTCATTTAAATGACTGAGATCTGGTACCCATCTTGTGTGAATGAAATTCACTTGAACCGATTTCTTTCTTTGGTGAGTTCTAATCCTTTCCAGGTTTAACTTGCAAATCTATTGAGTGTATCCCTGTACCATGAACAGCAAGATGGAAAGGTTGTAGGAGCACAGATCAGCTTTTACCTTGTTCTTGACCCTCCCTCCAGGTTTCACCCATGCCTGCAGCTTCTAGGCACAGCTGCTGTGAGAGTAAAGGAAATAAATGTGATACTCTTCACAGGAAAACCAACATTTCTCTTCTTTTTAGCACTAAGGTGCAGTTTATTGTTATTAAATGAATGATCATCCCATGCCTTAACTTCCCCAGTCCCCCAGGGCTTTACTTTCTCAAAAACATTTTGAGATCTATCAGTGAAACTGTTCTGGATAACAAATACTTTTAATTTCCTTTTCCCTCTAATTACATTTATTCCTGACAGTGCATTTTGACAAACACCATCTAGGGCTGGATCTATTTACAAAACTGAACTTGCAGTGCTGGGACAAGCTGAAGACACTGAGGCAAAATAATAAAAAAAAGCACTGTATGTGCTGAGGCCTGCTTGATTTTTGACCAGTTCAACCCAGCCCCTTTCCCTTTGCTTTGCTTATGTCCATTCCCAGGTCTCCTTATTTAATTCCCTATGGAATTAAAACCAACAAAACTTACAGCCACAATGCCTTAAGTGCCTCTGTGATAAAAACCCCTAAATAGGTAAAAGGTGGTGTTTCTACCTTAGCATATTATTTGCAGGGAGAAATTACAAATATATATGTAAATATTATGTTTAAACATTGAGAGAAACATTGAAAATAAGCACCGGGAGTTGAGGAAAGAAGACCTTAGTGGTACAGTGGAGAATGCAATGCTGTGCATTTATTCATTCAGTGGTGAATAAAATTGCATCAAATAGCATAAAATGCAACTGCTCTGACACGCCTCGATTTTTTTCCAAAAAAACAGAAAGGTTTCTGATAAACGAGACCTGCCAGCAAGAAATTTCACAACATGTTCCAGGCAGAGTAATACAGAAAGTGTGATCTGGGGGACCTGACTCATCCCAGAACTGATCCCACTGACACATCTGTGGTGTGTCATCCCTCTGAGCATCTCGTGGTGCTGCTCCTGCACGCAGCACCAAGCACTTCCCGTGGGCTCTGGCACCTCATCTGGCAGTGAAAACGCTCCATGAAGGAGAAGGTGCAGCATTTACTGGCAAAATAATGAGAATAAAATCACCTGGGGCTTCAATATTTGTGAAGGTCCTTCCTGCATTAATGAGTTCAGACATCAGCAACACACTCTTCCCTTGAGATAGCCAGCCCCAAGGAAAACTCCCAGCCCTGCTGAAGACGATCCATCAGCAGCTACAGTAGCAGCATATCTGAGAGCCTGCCTTAGGCTGTGTCTATTCATACCTCTCAGCCTGGACATCATCATCAGACACAGAAGGAAATAGCACATTTTTAGAGCTTTGAGAAGGGAAGATTTTTTCCCTGCCTTTGAACAAAGAAATTTAAATTTAAATACACTAATGCATCACCAGACCATTTCTCAATCCACACACTTGTCACGATAAATAAGCCAAATCTAAGCAGTGTCACCATTTTTAAATGTGCAAAATTATGCTGAATTGGATTAGCTGTCTCCATTCATAGTTTATAGGCACTGCTGATTGAGAGGCATGGCTGAAAAAATATTTCATATCTATAGTACCCATAGCAAATTTGCACAGTACCTTTTAACTAATAGCATTGCCACCAATTTTACCTACAGAGGTACTGCCATTTCAGTGTCTATTTTTGTTTCCTGAAGTTACAAGGAAAATGGAAAAAGGAAATACAGAGGGCTGCCTCAGGCTGCTTTGATCTGCCCACTGTTCCAATGATGGGTTGGAGGATACATATATTAGTCAGACAAAAAATATCTTCTAAAGCTCTGGATTTTCTGCAGTTGACAGTTTGTGGGCACAGAACCCATTTCTCTCATTTCCTTAGAATAATAAATTCCTTAAGCTCCTTAACATCTTTCCTTTGCTGAAAGGAGTCATGATGTTGTGAACACCCCCTAACAGCCACCAAAAAACCCAAATCATATTTTCCCTCCCCAAAAGGCAAAAAGAGTCTTTTACCTGTCTTCTTCCCCTTGATGAATCCAAACAAGACCCACATCAAAAGCCACTTGAGCTCCATGGGACTTGTCCACATCTTTTCTCCACACCTCTGAGGATGGTGAAGTTTCTCAGAAGCGATGAGCTGTTGCCAACCAAGCCAAGGAGCTGATTACTGCCTGATGAGGCTGTCTGGGAACATCACCCACGTGTGCAGGGAGGGCTTTGGTCAGCAAATCATCGTTTTGCTGGCTCCACGGGAAAGAACAAAGGCTGCTTTCTGTTCAGGTATTAGTCTGTTATCCAGGAAACCAAACTCGATGCTCGCTGTGGCGGAGCGTGCCATCGTGTGTAGGAAGTGGTTTGACACATCAGAGCTCCTGGCTCCAGAGCTCTTTCACATTTCACTACAGCTGAGGTCAGTAGAAGTGGGGAGATTTTAATAGGTTTGTTCAGGCACTCAATCCCAAATCTGTGGCTGGAGAGGTATCAGAGAGGGACCATGGCTGTGGAATAGATGTCTGGTGTGTGACAATGGATCTCGGGCAACATCTGTGGGCTCTACCTGCAGAAAAAAGGTTCCATAGCTTATCCTTTTGGCTTTTCAGAGGTCTTCTGTTAGTGATGATAAAGCCACACTGCATTTGATTTTGATGGAAGCATGTGTGCAGTTTCTCTGAATCACAGCTGAGCTTCTGAAGGATGGACAGCTTGATTTAAAAAAAACAAATGAGGGTGAGGCTGGAAGGTTTGGAAAAGGTTTCCTTTGTTCCTAAATTGTCTGGGTGTGACATGCTTCAGTGAAATTCTTCCAAGTACCAGTGGAAAACTGGAAATTACCAAGGAAGTATCACACTTTATGTAGTTTTTCTTCAGCCATTTCCACAGAAATTATTTCCTGTTAGTAACTAGAGAATTAATTGGGATAGACTACAGAAAAAAAACATATTTAAACAATCTGTTCTCCTTTATAAATCCTCAAGGAATTAAATCTTCTGAACAGGCAAGCTAAGGAATAGATGTGATACATTTTTTAACTGATGCAATGGCTGCATCTATCAGTTTGCCACCTTCCTCCTGATAAAGCTCCCTTTGCTCTTTCCATGAGAGATTTTGTGCAGCTTTGTGATGCAGGTGACAAATCCTCCTGCAGGGTTTGCCAGCTGCAAGGCTTTGCCAGGAGATTACTTCTCAAATCCAAATGCAACAGGGCATGGAGAACAAGCAAGACTTCTGAAGCAACTGCTGTGGGTAAAATGCTCTGCTCACCCCGGGGCTGCTTCACACTCCACAGGTATTTACTGCCTTTGCTTTAGTATCAAATCATCTTCTGTATTTAACAGTGTAATAGGAAAAGCTCATGCCAAAGCCCTCAGAAGGACTTAGAGAGTTTCACTCCTGAAAAATCTGTCTGAAAGTCTTAGATTCCAATCCTTCACCTTTTTTCCAAGATGACTGGACATATGTAACTCTCTGAACCCTACGGTCATCTGTGTTGGCAAAACATATTTATTATGTTGCCTGGAAAGAAATCCCAAACTTTTTATCCTTTCCTTACTAAATACAGGGTCTGTTCTTTTGAGGTGAAGAGATTTACTTGACAAAATCTGCTTCAATTTCTTGCTTGGTCCAACTATTTAATTCCACAGCTATTTTACTGATGGACACAGAGGGAAATTTCCTGCAGTCCTCCAGCTCAATCTTTCATGCAGACATTTGCTTTCAGGTAACAAACCTCAGTACAGGTTAGTAACAGCCACTAAGATTTTATGAGAAAAGGTGAGTTTTTATCCAGAAATGATGGAAAGTACAGTCAGTTGTACTGGAAGGAATGGTGACTTCAGGTGGCTCATTGCTACAAACACAGATTGCATGAGAAAGACCTGTAACTCAGCATTTACACCTCTTAAAGGTCAGAAAAAAACAGTTATGATTTGTGAGAGGAATTAGCCAGATCAGCTTTTGGAAATAAGTCAGTTTGCTGAATGAGTCTACAAAAAGAAACAGTGCGGATTCTGCAAGGAACAGACCCAAGGTAGAGAAGAGGAGAGTGAGAACAGAGAGACCCAGCAAGGGAGAAAGACACCCAGGCACAGATAAAAACTGGGGTTTATGAGAAACTATCATTATAATTTAGATTATTAACATGAGATGTTAGCAACAGAATTAGGTGTGGCAATAAAGGAAGGGAGGTGCTGTGAAAACTCAGTGTGTATCTGGGAAGTGGTGGAGGAAATAAAAAGGAAAAAGGCATTTTGAGAATTAAGGAAGATGTAGGATGAAAATAAGGTGCTGGGATATCTGTTGCTACTTGACTCTCCTCCATTTACCAGCAGAGTTTTGCTGCTCAAGTAAGTCCTATTTTTCAGCAGAGAGCTGGGAGGAAAAGAGCCTGTCACGTAGCTCAGGCCACCACAGACAAGATTATAAAGATTATTTTTATTCAATGTCACAAGACCACAAGTACAGAAATGGAGTTGTCAGGGAGTAAACCACAGAGCTACAGCCTTCTTAGGTCTAGGTTTAACAAGGGCCTTTTGAAACCCTGTAAGTGCTTTTAAAACTCTGCACAAACTCATTTGGTCTGGAGGAGTGTCCTTTCCTTAAACTGGTCTCTCAGCCAGCTTGAAGAAAAGGCAACACTTGATCTTATTGGAGCCCTTCCCAGTTCAAAGCAGTTGTAAACATCCATGTAACTCACTGAAATAAGCAAGCTTTGTGTTTTATTCAATTTTTCTGCTGTGAATCACTCTTATGTGAGTCCTCTATTCAAGGAAATAACATTTCTTATGGACCCTCCCAGGGAGGGTGTGGGGGTGGTTCTAGCAGCTACCTAAACTCTGTTAATCAGCTTATGCATCCTTAAAATTACAGTAATGGTAGTTGTGAATTCATATTATGCACCCACAAGGGCCTTTCCCAGTCTCCACAGCAGCATCCAGCTCTGCTGCAGGGCAGAGGTTTGGGGAAGCCAGAGTTATACCATGTCCTCAAAATTATCATCAGAAAATTTTCATCCAGCCTAATTATCTATAAAGGCCAAACAGGTTTTAATCACTTTTTATTTCCCATAAAACTGAGATGGAGCTGACATGAGGCACATGAACTTCACACCTTAAATGAAGCATCTTTACCATGTCCACAGGGTTCCATTCAAGAGGGAGTTGTATGGTCAGTACAGTTGTCAGAGTTCCCCCTTGAGTCAGTGGAGAGTCAATAAGAGCATCTAGAGAGTGATTCACCTCCTCTTCTGGACATCTACATCCACCAGATGAGTCACTCTTATCTCCTCTCTCTCTGCCTTCCATCTGCCCACAATTGTTAAACAGCACAACAGGTCTTTTAGGTATCCCCAGCTGGATGAGACAAATCCATCCTGAAAATCCATCCTGAGTTTGAAAACAGAATTTAAATTGTTTAGTGACTGAGAACTTTTCTGCCAAGCATCCTGGATAAGGGTCATCATGACTCATATTAACTATTCCTTTCTTTGATGCTGAGTTGTGAGATAAATATGTGAGGAATATTAAAAACTTTTGGATATATTTGTTTTCATGTAGTGAGTACTGCCACAAGGTTCTTAACACACCAATGCCTAGACTGGGTTCCTTAATACTTCCCCATGTAAATACAGCTGAATGATACAGATAACTTCCTTCCTATTCTTATTTGCAACCATAATTTCCTTGGTCTGAGCAGAAAAATATTGAGGAACTGGTAAATGAAGTGTATTATTGCATGGTCATATTTGCTCCTTCTCTTCTTTTTATTACCAGGAAGTTATAGTGAATCAAGTATATTTAATCCTGCAAAGTGCACAAATCCTATAAAGTGCCCAAGTCCTAAGACAGCCCCTGTAGTGAGCTCCTTACCCAAGATACCATTTCTTTGCTTGATTTCAGTAACAATTGTTTATATTATCTGTAAAATTATGGAAATATAACTTAGATGAATTATGAGGTGAGTATGAAATTTATTGGCAAACCCCTGAAAAGAAAGTGCCTTTAAAAGGTTTCAAAACAGTGTCAAATGGAAGAGCGTATTAAGAGACAGTGATTAACTGCCAGAAGAGAAGGATGCACTGAGAGGTGGTGCCCAGGTGAGCCTTTGGTTTTTCAGTATTTCCAGCAGTTCTCTGGATGATGAAGACCAGTTGGCAATGTCACACACGAAAAATTTAAATGTAACTCTGAACTGTACAGCACATGCAAAGAAATCCCTTGTTTTGTGCTGTGACAGTGTAGCCATGGGTAAAATGTAGGCATTGCACACTGAGAAAAGCATGGAGCAGCAGTGGGAATGAAAAAAGGGTCTAGAAAACCTTTGCCAAAATAATGGAAATAACTTGAAACTGTCTGAGGAATGATGATGGAGAGGGGAACAATGCAAGAGCCATAGCAGTGGCAATGATGGAGCTTATCTAGGCAGGACTAGATAAGCCCTCAAGTCTCCTTCCAGCACTGGAGTCTAGGGACTATTTAAATAGGGCACATCCCCTTTATAAGAGGCATCTAAAATCAAGAGAGATGAATGTGAGCAAATTTTAATGCACAGTTTTGCACATCTCACTATTCCCATCCCACCTTTGCCCCTTAAATTGCCATGTGAACTTCCCATGGTTGAAGATCACCATTAGAAGTCTGTCTGCTGCATTTCAGAAGGCACCTTTCTGCATCTTCTTTGCCTTCATGGGCTGGGTAGATGCTTCTGTTTAGGAAGGTAGAGCTCTGTGCCTTCCTTTAGCTCAGTGAAAGCATAGCTAATCTTGTCTGTATGAATTTTGTTGAGTCAGCTCTGAATTTACCACCTCATAGGAAGCTGATGTAGATGTTCCAAGAACTGGGGCTAAATTCTCTGCCACAGAAATTAAAAGCAAACATTTGCATTTCAGTTCTTAGACCCTAATGTAGAGCCTTATCCTGGAGGTGAAAAAACCCTTCTGAACTGGATGGATTTTGAGGATTACTTAGAGAAAAGCAAACAATTAGAACTTCTAAATACAAATAAATAGTAGTGGGAACTATTTAGAGAATTTCTCAGCTTGGGTAGCTTGGAAAATTTCTAGATCTAACCACTAACCAAGAAAAGTTGCTGTTCAAGTGTGAAAATTGGTGTGGTACTCAGGAAACAAGTGCAGAGTGAGAGAAAATGAAAAGCTGTGTAGAAAGCTCAGGATGCATTTTGCTTCAGCCAGGCTAAAGAAACAGAAAATAATAGTTTTTTCCTTCTTGAGCAGAAATATTAAAGCTGACCCTTTAGTTCATTCAGAATCAGGGTTCATGCCTTGTTTCTTCGCTTCAAATGAGGCCCAGGACTTTGTCCAACATCTTTGTGATGAATCCCAAATCCTCTTCTCACAGAATCAAGTGCAATCCTTCCAATTATTACCAGAGAAACTCAGGCTGAGCTTTATTACAGAAGTCACACCTGATGATTTGGGACAGAATTTTGAAATCATGATTTCTTGTGGTTGCTGTAGGATTTTCTCAGTAGGACATTTTTCTAATGCACATTCAGTGCTTCTCAAATACTGCAGTGACAGCAGTATTCAAGCAGTTGTAGATGGGGCAAATTAAAATGGGACAATTAAGCACTAATGAGGGAGCACTGATGTTCAGCAGAGCCAGACACTGGAAGACAGGAAATTATGGGTAAGATATTAAATAAATAACTCACTGGTGGGTTTATATTGGGTAGATCTCCACGGCCTGCTTTGGTGCAGTTAACCTAAAACCATTTTCATCGACTGAGCACTATTTGTGCAGAGGAGAAGGGTGGGCTTGGGATGGGATCTTTGGATTATCAAATCATACAATTATAGAGTCACAGAATGGTTTGAGTTGGAAGGGGCCTTAAAGATCATCCAGTTTCAACCCTCCTGTTGTGGGTAGTGCTACTTTGCACTATCCCAGGTTGCTCCAAGCCCTGTCCAACTGGGCCTTGAACACTTCCAGAGATGAGGAATCAACAGTCTCTGTTGGGAGAACAGAGAAACCCGTTCCAGTGCCTCAACACCTTCAGAGTAAAGAAATTTTTCCTAATATCTAATCCAGCTCTACCATCCTTTGGCTTAAGGCCATTTTCCCTTGTCCTATCACTCCATGCCCTTGTAAGAAGTGCCTCTCCAGCCCTCTTGTGAGTCTCCTTTAGATACTGGAATGCTGCTCTAAGGTCTCCCTGACCATGAGATGATGGATGTTTGAGATGCAAAGATCTGAGTAACTTGACAAGCCTGTGGAGGATTCCAGGGCACTTTGAGTCTTTCTCCTGAAGGAGCTCAACTGCTGAGACAAGATGAGAAAAGAATTTTGGATCAATAAGGTGGTTTTCACATTTTCTCAGTTAATGATGTTGGTGTAGACACAGACTTTTGAGTTAGTCACCCGTCTGCTGTCACAGGGAAAGGAGAGGACAGGCAGCAGCTCAGATGACCTATTTCTGATGCCTGCCTTGGGGTGAAATGAGCTCCACTGTGAAGTGGCTGCTTCTCTGCACTGGCTGTGATCATCCAATTGCAGCAGATGTCTTATTTGGTTTGATGATACCCACCAAACCTCCCACCAGGCATTCAATTGCCACGAACAAACTTTGCCTGCTATAATTAGCACCAAACATTTCCCTGTGTTACCTTGGTGTTCACAACAGTCTCCCAGCTCTTAGAGACCTTGGCAAAAACAACCTCCCTACCACCAGGTTTAATCTCTTCAATCAGATGAGCTAGAAATTTGTCAGCTGTCCCGGGTCCAGACCCTGTCACCAACCCCACCATCTCTCTCTGACTCTTGTGCACACGTTATAAATGCTGGAGCACAGCAGGTTTGGGGCTAAATTCTGACAGCTTCACTCTTGAAGGGTAATGCAACTACAGGTGAAAGCCTGCAGCTGGCAAATCTGTGGTATGGAAAGGTCCAGGATGTCCACACAAGTCCAAGTAAGTACCTGCTCTGTTCAGGGCCTCTGATGGTCAGTGCCTCTCTACTGTTTAAGAGGAAAAGGAAAGAGGAAGGTGACCTAGACAGGATCGAGCTGACTGTAAAGCATGCTAATGAAATGCAGGAGTTATTTCCATAAAGCAGTTTATATTTCATGCCCTGGAGCTGTTCTTTCAAGAAAACAGCAGCTATTTATCAGGCTGTTCAGCACAAGTATTCTTACCCTGAGGAAGTTCTCCTCTGACCCTAAGGAATTAAACTGTCCACATTTTACAGTCAGGCCTTATTTCATCACCTGCATCCATCCAGCTGAGGCGACTGCCTGGTGGTTTGCTTTGGAGGTTGCAGAGGAATCATTCATGTGGGCCAGACGTCCTCAAACCTCACAGAGATCAGGACAAAGCTCTTTGTAATTTAAGAACGTTCAGTGCTGAAAAGGGATCCTCACCCCAAAATGCTGAGCTCAGACAGTGAGTGCAATTTGCTTTGAATCTGAATGCATTTACCAGCTACACAAAATGTGCAAATTTTGCTGGAGGTCATCTTTATCCAGCAGAATTCCATCATGTGTGGGATGGTCTTGTGCTTTGCAAGTGTACAGTGACACTGCAGGCAGGAAATCAGATAAAAAACCAACATCTGGGATCTTTTATATCTCTTCCGGATGTATACTCACCCTCTCCTCTATTGATGCCTCTGATTATCACAGTTCAGCCCTTCTGAAGTCCTGTCTATTTTGATCACTGCATGGTGATAACCAAGGACAAGCCTATACAGTCCTCTGAAGAAAGCATTAAACAACCTTATAATTTTAGGTCCTGTCCTAAGGTAGATGGTTCCAACTCCTAAATGTCTTTATTTCTAGTTCCCAGAGATCAACATTCCCTCCTTTTGAGAGTAAGTTGCAACTTACTTTTAATATAGGGAATTATTAAATAAGCCTCTGAAAGTGAGAATATTTGGGATAAAGAGTTTCACATGTCCCCATGTCACACAGAGGCTGATGTCACTTGTGTTGAAGGAACAAAGGGAGGACAATTTCCAGGGCTGATTTACTTCCTATCAGCCAGACTTCCCCTTGCTCAGATGACCTCATGACCATCTTCATTATATCTGTCACCTGCATGATACAAAGAGTAGCACACATAAAACATCTCATTAGCCGTTTTCATGGTGAGAAAGTGGAAAACCTTGGAAGTGGAAATATGTGATGTGACTAATAAAAGCCTGACATTGAGCCTCCTCAATTTGGAATGTTTTTGTCAGGTCATTTAAAGTTAGAAGTGGAAAGTACTCCAGATGGTCTGCCAGATATGTGCAGCTTAGACTATAAAAGAATAGATGAAAGATAATATTAAAAAATAAGTCATAATAGAATTATAGTATCTACCTGCTTGGCTGTTCAGTATTCACCAAGATGATTACATCTGTATCATCTCTCTTTAGTGGGATCAAGAAAATTCAAAAATTAAATATTTGCACAAGGACAGTAACTGCACCCATTTTAATGCAACTGGGTTTGCATCCTGGTTGCTGTGCCGTCTCAAACATCCATGCACAGCCAAACCTCAGCTTCTCACACTCCCCAAAAAGTGACACATCTGAGCAGAGCTGCTGGCACTCACTGATTGTCACAGGTATTGCTGCGAGTTCCCCATGCTGGCACAGCCTGGCTCTGCCTTTGGAATGCTCCATTCTGGCAACATCCAGCTCCAGTGTGGAGCTTTGAAATGAGAAATCATAACCAACAAATGGCAATTTCTGATACATGGGAAACAAGAGGAGCTAAGAGAGGGAGAGCCTCATGAGAAGGACCTGCTGCCAAAGGTAACAAGCATCAGAAGGAGCCCAGAAGAGACAGCTAAGAACACCTCATCCTAATTTTGGCTCCTCAGCTAACTCCAAATGTGGATTGGGGAAGTTACTTCCTTGCCTTTCTCCTTGTCCAACACCAGTAAACTCTTGATTACAGTAAATTCTCAATAAAAACCCTCATCTTAACTGCAGAGGTACCTCTATGTTCTCGTACTTTGTCATGTTCAGTGTTCAAGTTAAGACAGGGTTCTGTCTTAGAATCACAGACTCATTTGGCTTGGAAGGGACCTTAAAGATCAGTTTGTTCTATTCCCCTGCCATGGGCAGGGACACCTTCCACTATCCCAGGTTGCTCCAAGCTCTGTCCAGCCTGGCCTTGAACATTTCCAGGGATGGGGCAGCCAAAGATCACTACACACACAGTAAAGAATTTCTTCCTGATATCCAATCTAATTCTGTCCTCTGTCAGTTTAAAGCCATCCCACCCCCCTTGTCCTGTCACTCCATGCCCTCATACAAAGCCCCTTTCCAGATCTCTTGGAGACTGCTTAGGTACTGGAAGGTGTCTGAAGTTCTCCCCAGACCCTTCTCTTCTCTGGGCTGAAGGATCATTGAAAACATCTCCTAATTCTGAATAACTAGAAAACAACAGAGCAGAAGTTTAGTCAAAATGTTTCTACCTTACATTTAAAAAGAAAGAGAGAAAGGCTTCATTTGTTTTTGCTTCAGGAAGTTCTCTGCACCAACGGAGAAGAAAGTCCCTTTCTAAAATAACAAGAAATTCATTAGCACTGCTTGTACTTTTTTAAGGTCACCATTACAGATATTTTTGATAACACATCCTTTTACGTACATGTGGTCTGGTCTGATGGTGGAGATAATGCTGTTTACCTGAAAAGTAGGTTTGGGGTGGGTTTTTTTATGTCTTCCTTGGTTTTCAGGAACAGAAGGATGGACAGTGCTCACACCTGGCCATTGCTCATTTATGGTTTAAGGCATTGGAATGAGTGTAGAAGGAAAAACAAGGCACAAGGTGAACATTTTCAGGTTGGAAAAATGAAAGCTCAGTGTTCAATTTCCATCATTTGCTTTCCACGATACAATGATCTGATCCATGGTGGAAATTACTTTAGACAACTCTCTCTCTGGCTACACTGCTTTTGTTTTTTTAAGAAATATAAGAGTTGACAGGCTGGGCTACATTACCCATCAGGGCAGTTCAGTATCAAGCCCTTTTCAATAATCAGGATAATATTTCTGAAGGAAGAGGCAAGAAATCCTGCCCAGAAAAATGCAGAATAATCAGACTTTGGTCCTAATCTTGTTTTAACTTCCAGTCATTAGGTTGTTTTATAACATATAAAAGTTTTCCTGTCTTGAATGAGATATACACTCAGAATACACACACAGCTAGCTCTTTTTTTCTTAGTCTGGCAGAGTCTTGTGAATTGTAGAGTTATCAAAAACTGCATGGTAAGCAATTATGTATTTTCATAAAATTAAAACTATGACCAAAAATAAGTCCTAGAATATAAAGTAGAATATGGAAAGTGCCCCAGCAAATTCGGAAAGTGCTGTTCCAAGGATTGTGTTCTAGAGATCAACTGGCCACAGCCCATGCTTGAAAATGTATTGGGCATCTCAGTTTTAGAAAGTTAAACCTGGATGCAATTAGTTATATTATAATTGTACAGGACAACAATGCTGCCTGGAGCTTGAGGAAGTTCCAAATCCTAAACCAGAGCCATATCCCTTAGACCAGACTGGTCAGGCATGAGGATGTTCCAGTGTTCCTGTCTCTGTTGGCATCACACACCTCTGTGGCAGAAACAATCTGGAAGAGTTGGCATATTCGTCCTCTAGGACTACCCTAAACCAGCATTTTCTTCTTTCAACAGAATCTGAACATCTGTCTCAGCTTCAAAAATTCACCTGGAATATCAGTGTCACTGGATACACTTCAGGGCCCAGGATGCTGCACATAATCCAATGGGAAGAAATCCATGCAAAAAGACGAGGCCATGTCCCAGCATAAAATTCTGCACGGAAAAGATGCTGAATTTCTGTTTAAAAGCTGGGGATACCTAACGGAGGAGCAGAATTCAGAATTTGACATTTTCCCAGTGGTGAGAGCACTTGAGTAAATCCAGAGCAAGTCTGAATGCTAAATCTTCTCCATCTCTCTGGAGTAGTGCAGCAAGTAACAAAGCCATAGAAATAACCACAGACTCATCAAACATTTCAGATTGGATTGCATCAGGATGGAGACTGCACAACCTCTCTGGGCAACCTGCTACTATCCATGAGCATCTCAGTGCCCATCATTGTGCTTTAACACCAAATAGTTCTGTTTATGCCAAGAATGTTGTGACAGCCACCATGACAGGACGTCAGAGAATTCTCTTTGAACTTCAAGTTCTTGGACTCAGCTGTTTGGGGCTGAAAACAGTGGTTCATGAGAACTTGATATAGATCTTGAGCAAGCAGAAGGGTAACCTCACCTATCTGTGAATCATCAGAGCAGAGGCATTTCCAGAGCGATGTTGCTCTGCCCGGTAACAACCCACAGTTCTTAGAATTTAATCTCATATCCAGAATTTTATTTCAGTCCAAAAAGACTATCTGACTTTTTGCCTTGGATAGAGCTTTCATTCAGATGTTTATAAAGCTGATTTTCCTCTCCACTTCCAAAACCTCCCTCACTGTTTGACTTGGCTTCCAGTATCTTTCTCAGTTACTTGTTTTAAAACTTGTGAGCAATGCAACAGAGCTTTAACTCTCCCTATCCCCCTCATTTTCATAAAATCTCAGAATCATAGAACATTTTAAGCTGGAAGTGACATATGGGGATGAATGACTGAGTCCAACTCCCAGCAAAGGTTCTTAATCCAGATCTTTGTGGGTCCCTTTCAACTCAGGATCTTCTAGAATTTGAAAAAAAGACAAACCTCCTGAAATCCATCCAGTTTCTCAGGCAGTGGGATTTTGTAAGAAATGCATGTAAGAAACCTGCATTTTTGGCACAGAAACCCTCTGTGTGGCTAACACAGGGGAGCTCTGAATAATTTCTTATCCAAATCCTTCCTCTAGCAGAGCAGCACAACTCTTTTTTTCCTCAGTGATGGCAGATATCCCATCTGTACTGAGTCTAGTCATGTGTAATATTTTCACTGTTATGTTTTTGACGTTTTCTCGCTTCTTCAAACAAGCTTGAGACAGCGGCGGTAGGACAAAATGGTCATTTCCTCATTTAAAGCATGTTTTTTTTCCCATGGCTGGCCAAACTGCAACACTCCCTGTGCAGTGTCAAAAGCAATGGAGTTTTCTTTAGCTGTCATCAAAAATATTGAAGTATGTTGGAAACTTCATCTGTGCTGAAATGTTTCTGTTCTGAGACATTTCTTACTCATTTTAGTTATGGAACTCAGCCAAAGTATGAAACTAGGTGAAAATGTGAAGCAAGTAAAAAATAGGGGAAAAACCCCCACGATTTTCTGGGGGTTTGGGTTATTCTATATATGGCAAAAGGCACTGTTTCCTTCACTGCTTTCACAGTCATCCTTCACTGCTTTCACAGCCACATTTTCAGCTGTTCCCTTAGTAGAGTAAAGAGTATTTCAAATGCCTTTCTAACCATTTTCAATTCCTTCAGGTTGTTACTCCTTGAAGTTTGGGCTGGTTTTTTTTTTTAAGGCAGCAAACCTAAGCCGATCTTCCCAAGCCAGGACAAGTTTTCTACAGGGATTTTTCTCTTCATAATTCATTTTACCCTGTGGGAAAAGCTGAAGATCATTGGGAGGACAACAGAAAACATTTTGGGGGGGGGGAGGAAATTCAAATCCAGAAAAGTGGGGAGGTTCTGCCAGGGTCACCACAAAAGGTGTGATGTGTAGCAGGGTTGGTTCTCTGCTTGGGATCTCCACCAGTGATTGGAAACCGCCACTTAATGGCTTTTAACTACTTTTACAGCAGGTTGACACTGCACAGATCAGCCCTCATGTTTTGCTTTTGTGTCATGTGCTGGTCCCCACCATTTCTCACCTGTGTGAGTGGGAGCCCCTCTGTTCTCCTGATCCTCAGAGGTTCCAGAGAGTGGTTTCTCACAGCAACCCCAAAAAACCTCCAGTTAGGTTGCCATGCACTGCCCTCTAATGCCATTTTGGCATATTAGCAGCCCTCACCCTCATAGATCTGTAACACAAAACAAATCATCCACATACACCAAAAACTGCTGTCAATGCTTTAGGGAAATGAGATAAATTACACATTTATAGGCTGCTTCCCCCAACCCCCCAGCACTGCTTTATTTTACACATTCTTAGAGACCACCATGAGGGAGAAAAATAAGGACTCCCTATTTACCTTTTCTGGACTGTTCTGGGTGCTTGATGCTTCCAGGGTCCCCTTCAGCTGCCTCTTTTCACCCAACACATCTGATTTCTTTAGTTTTTTTATTGCACTGCTGCTTCTCAGAGAGGATGAGATACCCAGGAGTGCAGGTGGCCACTCGAACATGCATGTGCATGTTGGATTTATGAGGATATTTTCTCCTTTTTTAAGATTTTAATGCTTCCAAGCAGCCTGTTTGCTTTCGTACTTCCTTCCTTCTTTCACTAAGCAGGCATTTCTGGAAAATTATCCACAATGAATGCAGCATCTCTTTCCTTAATGGAAGCAGCTGATTTAGAGTTGCTGCTGTGTGTGTTTTGTTAGTGCTATTTTCTCTTGTGTGCATTGCTTTGCATTCATTACCACTGACTCCCATCTGCCATCTCATCAACCAGCCAGTGCCATGCCACCCTTCTGCAACTTCTTACTTCCAGCTTGTGGCTGATTACTCTGAAAAAATTGGGATTTCCAGCAAATTTTTCTACCTTGCTGTTCACCTATTCCAGCTGGCCTGTTGGTACAGTGAGGGGTTCCATTCAAGTCTGGTGACTCTTCTGATAGTGGGAATATCAGTTTATTCACAGCTTTTTGGATCTCCCTGTAATTAATCCCATCTCCCCTCCTCTCCTCGCCTCATTTCGGAGTTCAGGAGACCCAGCTGCATCAAACTCATCTCAAAATGATGAGAAAATTGTGAGGCTGGGAGAAAAGAGCTGCAAGAAAACACAAAGACAGAGCCACATGAGATTAGAAAGGCAGGTAGAGGTGGGACTGGTGATCCATCAATGATGGGTGGGACTCAAGAGGAAAAGCAAACATGGAAAGGTTTGAAATACAAATGAAAAAAAGTAAAAATAGCTGGAAGATCAGACTTCAGCATCTGTGAGGGTCTGTAGGAGGCACAGAGCTGGTCAGTGCTCCCCCACCTTTGCAGATGTAGCTGAAAAGGAGATTTCAGCCACAATTAACCAACCTTCAAGATGTGTAGTGTTGGGGATGACCTCATACATTTCTCCTCCATTTCATCTGTCTGAGACCTTAGCAGCAGGCTAAAGAAACCTCAGTTTCTTTATCTGCCTGCAACCCCCCCCCAAATTTAATGAGAAGGATTTTCTTGGCTCCTTTGCTCCTAAATGGGTGTGTACAAATACATTACGGCTATTTCTACAAACAGTGATGGATTCTTTTTGATCCATGCCTAATGCTCTTTCTAGACTTAACCAAGAGCTGCTTCTCTCCTTGTGAGTTATCTGATTCATGGCTTTAATAGATAGTTATTTACAGGTCTGATAATTCAACCTTTACTCTCCCTGTTATGACTTGTTCTGAGAAGGAACTGAAATCTCCTGTTGCTATCGTGTTTTCCACCTTTGCAGACTCTAATCTCCTTTGAGTTTCCCCCTGTGGCTGTCATGCTGTGGTATTGCTCTGTGACATTTCAATCCACAGGGATTTCTCTCAGTACCTTTTGATGCAATTAATTATTTGATTCCTTCAACATAGGATACATAGTTATTTTCTCAGTGGGATTCTTAAACTGTAAAAGTAGTGCCTTGCTGATTTTTTTTTCTTCTACAAGGTTACAGACATGTGAATTGTATCAATCCTTCTTTTAAAAAATGCTGACATTGCTAAAGGAAGAAACCATAGGAAGATGCTTGAGCCTCTATAAATAAAATGAAGATAATTGCCTCTTATATTTAAGAAGTTTTCACTGTCATTATGAAAACAGACACATCTGTAAATGTTTTTAGAAAGACTGGGTTAATAGAAAGCAGTGTAAGTGGGAGAGGAAGTAGTAGCTTTATTTTATTTATTTTTTCATTTAACCACGGAGAAATAAACTACACAAGTAGCACAGTCGGAAGCAATGCTGGAGATAAAGACTTTCTGATAAATACAGAGATAATGTTTGTAATGTTTTGAGGTTGAGGTGCCAGATCTATCCGCTTCAGGGCTGGAGGTTGTGTTTGGCTTTGCAGACAGTCTTGCATGTTCATCTGCATCATCAAATAGTGATGAGCATAAATACAGCCCTGCCTTCGGCTCCTGTCACCGTCACCGCACAGATCAATCCCCTGCTCTCGGGAGGACGCTGGAGACTCCAGGGAGGTCCTCCCTCAGCTTCCTCTTCTTCCGCAGAACAACCCAAGCCCCCTCAGGGCTTCCCCTCCAGACCTTTCCCCTTCCCCGTGGCCTCCTCCGGCCGCTCTCCGTGGCTCAGGGACTCCATGATTAAATAAAAGCTCCGAGCGCAGATTACACACGACTTGCGCTGTGAGAACCCGAAGGAACCTGGGCTTCTTATTCTTCGGGCAGGCAGCTTCTTCGCCACTGGAGGGGCAGCTGAGGCGGGGGCAGCATTCCAACCGCCCCCTCCTCTCCCAGTCTCCGGGAGTCCCCGGCCCCCGCCGGTCCCCGGCCCCCGCCGGTCGGTCCCCGGTCCGTACTGGAACGGGCCTGAGGGGCTGCAATGGCGCCGGCGCCGCTCCCTCCTCCCGCCGCCGGGGGGCGCTGGTGAGGGGGCGCGGGGCGCAGTGCGCAGGCGCGGCCCTTCCCGGCGTGCTCAGCGCCGGCTCATGGCGGCGGCGGCGCCGGGACTGGTGAGTGGTGGCTTCAGGCCCGGCCCCGGCCGTGTGGGGAGGCGGCTCCGGGCTCCGCGGGGTGTGTGGAGGTAGGACAGGGCGGCTGTGCCGCGCTCAGAGGCTCCTCGGAGGGCTCCGGGCCTGTGGAAGGTGGGGCGGGGCGTCAGGGCCTGCTTCGCCCCCTCTGTTCCCCGAGGGACGAAGATCGCAGCCCACCCTTCCTTTTATCGTGGGGACAGCCCCTGTGCCTTGTCACTTGTCCCTTCCCCACGGGGACAGCGCCCTCCCTGCGTACATCCGTACATCCATATGTTGTCCAGGGAAGGGCAGCGGAGCTGGGAATTGTCCGGAGCACAGGTCTGAGGAGAAGTGGCTGAGGGGGCTCAGCCTGGAGAAAAGGAGGCTCAGGGGGGACCTTGTGGCTCTCCACAACTCCCTGACAGGGAGGGACAGCCGAGGGGTGGTCGGGCTCTGCTCCTAGGGAACAAGCGACAGGACAATAGGAAATGGCATCAAGCTGCCCCTGGGGAGGTTCAGGCAGGACATTAGGAAGAATTTCTTATCAGAAACGATGTTTAAGTGTTGGAACAGACTGCTCAGGGAGGTGGTGAAGTCCTCATCCCTGGAAGTGTCCAAGGGAAGACTGGATGTGGCACTGACTGCTCTGGTCTGGGTGACAAGGTGGTTTTCAGTCACAGGTTGGACTCTATGATTGATCCTATGACAGTACATTCTGTCTCCCCTTGGATAGCATCAGTCCTGCTGCCAAAATCCTACTGCTCTGTGGCAGGTGGGAATTCCTACAACACCCTGTCCTCATCCTGTGAATCTGTGCCTTTGTAACCTCTGCTGTGTTTCATCCCGAGGCCAGATGTTTAATAATCTTCAGAACCTCCTTTTTTTCTTTATGCAGTAAACTTCTTGCTATTGAGCCTTGATTGTTCATATTCCACTGCAGGATTAAATTAATTCTTGAACAGTTTTCATTACCTTTCAAATTATCCCTTTTATACAGCTTTGCTCTAGTTATGTGTATTTACCAGAAGTAGCCAGAAAAAGGTCCATTTTCTCTGGCTTTAGGAAAAGTTAAATAAAAGGTGGTGTACCCATGTATGCAAACTATTAGCAAATAACCTGGAAATATGTTTGTGGTGTCATCTGGAGTTTTGTGGTTTTTTTCTATTTTCTTTCAGTTTTAAATTGAAGGGAAAATGTCACTTTACGATGACTTGGGGGTTGAGACCAGCGATTCTAAAACAGAAGGCTGGTCCAAGAATTTCAAACTGCTGCAGTCTCAGTTGCAGGTGAAGAAAGCAGCTCTCACACAAGCAAAGGTACAGTCCCTTTATGGTTTTGCTTTCTTTCAGACTTCTTTTGTGTTCAGTGCATTGTGTTTGTGACCTCAGAATACCGATTTGGGGTAATTTTGCTGGTGTTTGTCTGCAAGGTTGTAGCAAAGAGCCTGGCAAAGCTGAAGGGCAAAAGGGAAAATGCATTTTTCTTGATGTCTCTTGGAGGGAGTGTTGCAAAATTAAAACTGAAGGAAGCACTGATGTATGTGCAGCAAACCTCTGAGCTTTTAACCAGCAGATCCAGAAGCTGATCTTCAAGTTTAGCTTTAAAGATAATGAAATTCAGCTTTATACATTTTTTTAAATGCAAGTAGGGGCCACACTGTGATTTGTTATTTGCATGTTTGTATCATTTTATGGTTGTTACTTAAAAAGATCTTGGTGCTAACCTTCAAGTCACCATGTATTAGAAATTTTTACAGCAAGTATTTCCAGAGTAGATGAAAGGGAGAAGTGCAAGCTGATTTTTCTAGACTGTGACAGAGCCATTTTCTCTTTTTATTGCTGCTTCTTTTTATTTCACCCTTTTTCTTTGAGCAGTGTTGATATTTTGATTCAGGCAGGACACAGGTGCTCTTTGGGGTGTGCAGGTTCTGTAGTGAGACTACTTAATTAAAAGAAGCAGTAGTACTGATATCAGATACTTAAGTAGCCATAACATTTTTTCACTGGAATTATTCCTGATTTATGCTGCTGAAATTAGGGGAAAGATTTAGTCGATAATTGGAACAAACTGCCTGGATGAAATTTACTGACTTCTGTATTAGTTATATTCTTTGTCCATGTAACTGATGTGCAGTGTATCCATAGCCTAACAGAAGAATAGGATAGGATTAGAAAACTCAAGAGTTCAGAAGAGATTAAAATATTTTATCTGATGATAAATGGGAAGAACAGTAGATCTTTAGAATAAATCTGAGTTTCTTGGAAACTAACTCAGTTCAAACTCACCAGAAGTGATTGGATGAATTTTTAATGTGTATTTCTGGTCCCAGTCAAAACCTAGGACCATTCACCTACCACTGCAAAGTATATCAAGTAAGCTGATTTTTAGAAAACTGCTTTATCTTTTTTAGACATTGTGTGTTTTGGTGATTTTTGCAGAGTCAGAGAACAAAACAAACCACAGTGCTTGCTCCAGTGATTGACCTGAAACGAGGCAGCTCCTCTGATGAGAGACAGATCGTGGACACACCCCCTCATGTAGCAGCTGGGCTAAAGGTAAGAGCAGAGCAGCTAAAAGCACAGCTGATAACAAACATTTTGGAAATTGAATGTTTTCTAGTGGTCAAAAAAGTAATTATTTCCTGAGAATGTCTTCCTCTGCTGAGAATTATTTAATTAACATTTCAACTTTATTCAGACTTCTGTGTGGTACAGCATGGAATTACCATGGTTAATGTGCACTTATAAAACAGTGTTCTTAGAGTCCTGGAAGGCTTCAAATTACTTGTTAAGACACCAATTTGGGCAGCTAAATAATGACTATAATTGTGCTTGCACCAGTGTTGGAGCTGGACCTGTATAACAATCAACTGAAAAATAAAGGAAAAGCCACTTAACCTTTTAAACTGTTTTCTCACGGTAAGGAATCAAGAGAAACTCTCTCCCTGCAGCTTTTTCAAAAAAAAAAGTTCTGAAATGGTTCTTTCAGATTAGAGGAGAGCAGTCTGTGTGCCTCTGTTGGTATTTTATTAATAGCAGCTGATAAAAAAGCCTGATGAGATTGAGTGGGAGGACTCGGCAGATGGTTGCAGCAGCAAGATGCCATAAAGCTTCTAATAATGCATTAATGGGGTTTAAAAAATTCCTGACCATGCTGATTTGCTGCTGCTCTGCATTTTGTGACGGGAGGGGGTGGTTCTTTCTTCATGGGAAAAATTTGATGTAACAAGAGACTGGATGAAATATTAGTTTTAAATAAAGCCGAGATTTCTTCTAGCACTGGTGGGATTAGGATATTTCTGACATTACAGAAATCAGGAATTGGAAGTGTTAAATTTTTGCTTTTCAACTGGGTGTTGTTTTCAGATCTCAGCTAAATTATTTACTTTGTTTTCCAGGATCCTGTCCCTAGTGGTTTTTCTGCAGGAGATGTGTTGATTCCCCTGGCAGATGAGTATGATCCCATGTTCCCAAATGACTACGAAAAGGTGGTGAAACGTCAGAGAGAGGAACGGCAGCGGCAGAGGGAGCTGGAGAGGCAAAAGGAGATTGAAGAGAGAGAAAAGTAAGGCTTTTTTTTTAACACTTGACATACTGACTCTTATCTAAAGAACAGACACATCAATTTGTTCAATTTTATTTTTCTGCTTTCATGGAAGTTCTTAGAGTTTTTGTGTATATTGCATGCTTGTAGAAACAAGTGCAGTGTTTTAAAAAATGTTTTAATGCTTCTGGTAGAAATCACCTAACAGTGCAAAACCAGTAAGAATTACCAGCTTTGCAACCTCTTCAGCTGAAAGACCCTTGTCAAAATTATTCTAAATTTACTTTATTTCAACAATAGCAGCAGTATTTGGGTACTTTGTGCATTGTTATCAGACTTTGACCATGCAGGTGTTTTAGAGTGTTTGATGTCAGTGTCACCTGACTACAGAAAAACCTTTTCCACACTCAGTGATGAACCATCCTTCCTTCTTCTAATAACTAAAAACTGATCCATGAATGCATTCTGTTTTAAATGTAGCTAGCATAGACTTTGAGAGGCATAGTTGCATTTCCTTTTTTAATACTCTGCAATCAGTAATTTAATTATTAAGTAGGTTAATTATGTGCTTATTAAGCTATTGTCTCTGCACAAAAGAAAATACTGCTTTATTTTAATGCCCTTTCCCTGAAGAGGAAAATCTCTGTAATCATGTTAAAGAAGTTAAATGCAGATTCAGTATCTGACTGTTATAAGTGGTAAAATGTCAGCCAGCCAGGCAGAAGATTACATTTGCTTATTTCAAGTGAAGTGAATAAACTATCTCCATCACAGTATGAATCATCTGAAATCTGGAATTACAGTTCTGCTGCCCTGTTTAGATTGTGGAAATTAATATTTCTAGTCACTGTGTCTTCTCTTGGTTACATCTTTGTTGTTTTGATGGAGAAGGAATGACTGAGGCTCTGCCCTATGGGCATGCAAGACCTCAGGATTCTGGGATGTCATTCCCACAGCTTCAGCATTTACTGCTCTTTGGTTGTATTTGTACTTGTGTGTGGGCCAAGAGTCTTTATACATATAAACACTAGAGAAAAGAGATGAAAAATGCATAATAAATTCTGATTTCAGACTGGGGAAACAATTGCAGCCAAACCTGCATCAGTTGCATGCTTCGAGAGTACAGGCTGTGCATTTGTTTTGATTTCATAGTGCAGAGATTCAGAAATTCTGTGTGGCTCCACAGTAGACCTGTTTCTAGCATCCTTTAGCACAGTTTTGGTGGCTGTGATCTCAGAATGAGATGTGATTTGTGCACCAGGTGGTGCTCTTAAATTTGGAGGAAAAGTGCTTTTCTTTTCTTTTTATATTAAAATGAGTAATTTCCTGCTCGCATCAGATTACACCTGAAGTGCAAGCAAATTTTCAAGCATTTCTTTTATTTCATATTAGAAATTATTCCTGAATCTTACATTAAATGCCAAGCAAGCTTCTCAATAATCTGATGTTTAAGCATGAGAATATTTTTTCGTTGAGTAAATGATACTACTCTATATGGCCTGTGATGGGAAATGTAAAAGGGATTCTTTCCAGAGCAGGGTGATTGATTAATCAATGTCTGTTACCTTGCTCTTTGTTCCAACACCTTTTCCACAGTAGTCATTCAGTCACTCTGGTGTGTTTGGACAGGATTTATTCAGGTGCTTCCTCCTTTCCATGCATTCTTCTTGGCTGACTTGCAAGTGGAAAATGATCTTAGTTTAGATCCGTCTTCTGTTTTGCCAAAAATGCCCCAGGAGTGTAAAAGCAAAGAAACAAATGGTGAAGGTGTTAACTTGCACTTTCATGGGAAACACGTTAAATGCCAGTTGGATGGAGCAGAATAATTCACCCTGCAGAGGTGGGATCACAAAATCAAACAAAGAGGTAACTTCCATGGGTTCTCATCCTAACTTGCTGTATCTCCTAGAAGGCGTAAAGACAGACATGAAGCCAGTGGGTTTTCAAGACGACCAGATCCAGATTCTGATGAAGATGAAGATTATGAAAGGGAAAGACGGAAAAGAAGTAAGGGAACTACTTATGGTTTTGGTATGGACAGAGGAGAAAAAGAGGGAGGGAAATTCACAGTTCTGTTTCATGGATTCTGTATTTCTCTGTCCTCACATGAGTACACTATTAATTCTGAGCCTTTAGAATAAATCTGGCGTTTTATTACAACATAATATAATGCAGAATATTGGTATTTTTCCATGGAGGCAGATGGCAGCCAAATTACTTGTGGAAATATTTCTGTTTAACCTTGGTTTGTAGATACCTGTGGTAAGTTCCTGCATGGTGTGGGTTCCAGGGAAGGGGTGAAGCATCAAATCAGGCTGTGAGAATCACTGAGTTTTTCACTATTGTCGCTTTTCATTCCTGCATTTGTTACATCAATGCCCTCACAGCTTGTCAGGTCATGTTGATCAGAAATACATCTTTGCATAAACAAAATTAGTCTTTATTCTCTTTCAGCAACAAAATTACAGTAAATAATTCAGGTTTGTTGTGATATCCTCCAAGTGTGTTGTGTCCATTTTGCTCCTAGGTATGGGAGGAGCTGCCATTGCACCACCCACTTCTCTCGTTGAGAAGGACAAAGAACGTGAGTACTCCAAAATCCTCTTCTCTAAACCCAGCAGTGTTGATTTCTCACTCAGCTTTCTATTCAGTTCAGTCCTCCTGCTTTTCCCATTGGATTCTTTTAGCAGCAGGACATGAACAAGTTCTTGGTTCATGGGGGCAGGCTCTGGGGCACCTGTGATGCTGCCCTGCTTCACATCTGTTCTGAAGAAATCTTTCTGTATTGCTGGACAAATGGCTTGGCAAACTGGGCTGTTACAACCATGTGCAACTACACACTTCTCATATAAAAGAGGAAATGTCACAGGCAGGTTTTTCTGGGTAGACTAGAAATCTCCACAGTGTGGAGAGGGAATTTTTCCATTGCTCTTTCCTTGAGGAGGTACTTAGTGAATATATTTTCTAAAGGAGTTATGCACTAGAGACAAAATTTTAGAAGTTTTTCAGGGTAGTTTAGCTGAAGAGATTTGTGTGCAGTGGTGGTGTGAGGATCTCAGTTGTCCACGAGATGGCATCATTCTGCTATAGGAACAAAATAATTCCCTTTTTCTTTTCCTATGTCTAACTGTTGTGAATTCTAAAATTTAAAATTATTACCAGTATGTTGTATATTTCTAAAAGTAATAAGGAAAAATCTTATGCACACAAGCTTTTCTTTGGGAGTCGTTGTATTTATGACAATATTAAAATGAAAAAATACCTCAAAGCTCAAGTGAATGATAAAGTGAAAGCATTTGACATGTGTAAACATTCAAAACAGAAAGACACTGTTTTTAGTAAATAATTAAGAACAATTGATCAGTGTCAAGGAAAAGTAAATACAGGCTGAAAATAGTAGAAATATCCTTAAGGAGAGATTTTAAAATGTGACATGGTCCCACAAAGAAACCTTTGTATGGCTTTTTACTTGATGCTCTAGTCCAGACTGGAAGAAAACAAGAAAATATTGATGTAGCAAAAGTCCCATAGGCCAGTCTGTCTGCTTTTTAAATAGGAATTCTTTTTCCTCATATTATATCTTCAAACTTCATGTCTGACCTTTTATTTGATAAGATACAATATACAATAGCTAGTGTACAAGAAAATATTCTAAAATTAGTTCAGTCTGATGAAAGTCTGTAAGTCCATTCAAAAATTATTTTTTCTAGTGTTCTAATATGTGGGGTTTTTTCATTTTGATATTTAACTTGTCAGTGAAAGACGATTTAATAATCTAATCAGTACGATTGAGATATCCAGATCCCCAGGAAGAGCTGCAGTTCAGAAATTGCCAGTGAGATGGGTTTCATTCATTCTTTTTAATAGACTGGCTTCTCTTCTCTGCAAATGTGCAGTGTATTTTTATTACAGTCCTTGGGCCCTGAGTTGTGTGCATTGGTCTATTTTTGTCATAATTCTGTTCCTGATGAATGGGAGTTTGTCCTCCAGATAAAGTCTTTGTAGTGCAGGTGGTTTCTTAATGTTCCTTTTTTCCATTTAGTAAGAGGTTAATAAATGCATTATAGAGCTGTGGAGAACTGCATCCAGTGAGGAAAACCCAGAATAACTCACATGTTGTTTCTGAGAGAGACAGAGAGGTGAGGGCATGTTAAAACTGCGTGTGCAAAGGAAGCATTCTTCTGGTTTGGATTTATGTGGGAGACCTTTTCATAATTTGTTAGGATTTTATTGAAAAAATCCCAAATGTCTGTTTTCTCCAGCTGTAGCATCATTCCCATATGAGGAAGAGTCAAGACCTCGAGCACCCTCTTCCAAAGCAGCCATTCCTCCTCCAGTGTATGATGAGCCAGAGAGACCTCGTTCTCCCACGGGACCCAGCAACTCCTTCCTCGCCAACATGGGGTAAATGAGTGACTCCTGCACATTTTGTGGGAAAAGGCATTGGAAGGTGGTGGAAACCAAAACTGAAATAGTTTGTCAGGAGAGAAGAGCACAACCCATTGCATGTATGTGGTTAGTCTGAGTTCAGAGAGTCCAAGCTGGCAGGATACAGGAAAAAATGTGGATTGACAGGACTGGGGGAAACACATCTGAGGTGATTGCATTCAGGGCTGTGCTGAAGCCACACTCCAGCATAAAGTGTTTATGGCCTGTACAAGCCAAACAATGCAGTGTACTTGGAAACACAGGTGGCATGTTAGTTCTAGGTTTCTTTTCCAGCTTTGTCTTAAATTTGCAAATTGGTATTTCAAATAATTTCAGCTCTGCTTTGTTCAAGAATTCAGAGTGTATTTGCATGAGTGTAACAGCAGCTGTGGCTGCAAATCTGCCCATCTACTTTCCTGCCTTGTATGTGATGCTTGTGTTAACTACTGTGACTTAACTTCACAGAGTGAAGGTGAATCTTCAGCTAAAAACAGCCTAGAGACCTCGTTTTTGGGTTTAGTGGTTTTTTTTTAATTGTCCAGAAAAAGATAACCAAACTTGGTACTGTTGGACCAGCTTGTGCATTGTTACCACCTCTAATTAACAGTCCCATGGAACCCTCACTTCATTGAAGGAAGGGCTAAAACTCTGACCTCACCTGCCTTACTTTGACCTCACAATTTGCTGTTTCTTCTGTGACTTAGTGTTTTAATCTTTCAGCATTACCTAGCCAAACTTGGTAGCCTTTTGCTTAGGAAAAAAAAACAACATGTAACTTGTAGAAGCTCCTGTCTTTTCTGCCTCTGTGTAAAGAAATTTTAGGAGGTAGAATATTTGAGCACTCAGGAGAAATACAGTGTTAATGTTTTGTGGAAGGAGCCTTTATGAACTGATTTTTTTTTCTCATTGCAGGGGGACAGTAGCTCACAAAATCATGCAGAAATATGGTTTCAGAGAAGGCCAGGGGCTGGGCAAACATGAACAGGGGCTCAGCACAGCACTGTCAGTAGAGAAAACAAGCAAGAGGGGTGGCAAGATCATTGTTGGTGAATCTACAGAGAAAGGTAATTGTGTCCTGCACCAAGTGTGTGAGAAATGAAGCTCCTGGATTTCTGTTTACCATCTGTCCTTGTTGAAAACATTGGAGTTGGAAAAATTACTCATATTTGTTCTTGTGGACAAGTGATCCTGTATAGATTTTTTTTTTTTAGCCCATCCTCCCCTTCCTCCATCAGTTCTCCTGCTTTAGTGTTGGGGAAGCATCTTCACTTCCAGGGCTGATCCTGCTCTGCCCTGATGGCTTTTTCCCTGTCACATCCTGGGGATGTTTTTGTCATTTCCCTGCTCTTGTCTGATCTCGAGACAACATCCAGGCTTCTGAGCACAAGTGGTGGAAGTCAGAATACTTTTAGTCTTGTAGTTCTTATGATACAATTCTGAACTTAGGAACTATTTCCCTCAAAGAAGTAATACGTTGTCAGTGTTGCTGCTTAATTCACACCATTGGAATTGATTTTTCTGCTCACTGTCTTTCCAGTGATTGTGAAGTAACTGTTCCTCACCAATATGAAATTACATTTTGTGTCTTTTATTCCATTGTTTGATCAATAAGATTCTGATAAAAGTCCCTAATTGAGCTTTAATCTTAAATTATTCCATGATTCACTGTTCTGTCTTCAAACAGAAACGGGCAAGAAGGCGGATTCCAACCCCTTGACTGAGATACTGAAATGCCCAACTAAAGTGGTCTTACTGAGGGTGAGTTGGGAGTAAAGGAATATGTCTTGGTGTTGAAATGTTTAAACCTCTGTTCCTGATACAAAACTCTGCACAGTACAAATGGTTCTGGCCTGCACCCATGTGGTGTTCTGGAGAAATTATGTGACTTCCTGGGGTACAGGCTGTGACTTTAAATCAACACTGCTTTAAATTGTTCAGTTCCTTTGTCTTAGGGACAGGGATCTGTCTCCTCCTGTAGCTGTTGAGCTTGTAAAGGATTTGTGGTCACAGTTCACAGAGCATCTGTGATTTGTCTGCACAGTCACCTGCACAGACTCCATCCAGTGAGTTGGGTTTATTCTTTGACTTTCAGAACATGGTTGGTGCTGGGGAGGTGGATGAAGACCTTGAAGTTGAAACTAAGGAGGAATGTGAGAAATATGGGAAGGTTGGAAAATGTGTCATCTTTGAGGTGAGAAATAATCTGTCTCTCTTTTTGGCTGCTCTGTAAGTAAACTGAGCACTCATCCCCCACAACTGGAGTGTTACTGCCTAAGAGGGCATACACAAATGATCTCTCAGGGTCCTTTACTGTGTTGGAATTCCAGATTTTCTGTATCTGTAAGATACAAGCTTCTAGGAATAGCAACTGTGCAAAAATCACTTGGGTATTGTGTTTTTGGAACCTTTTTATTTTGTTCTTTCACTGTCTTTGTGAAGAACAGCAGTTGAAGACAATATTCTCATTACTGTTCTAATTACTTGTGGCTTGGGGTTTTTGTTTTGTTTCAGATCCCTGGTGCCCCTGATGATGAAGCTGTAAGAATATTTTTAGAGTTTGAACGGGTTGAATCTGCCATCAAAGGTAGGGTCCTAAATTGTGTCCTGTAAACCTCAGAGTTAACTTCTGTGGAGAGGTTAAACAGTCTCACTGGTCAGGCTGTTCATTTGAAGGGATGTTTATTTAATTGAATTGCTGCTTGCTGATCTGCTCTTCGTTTCAATTTCAGCTGTTGTGGATCTAAATGGAAGATATTTTGGAGGCAGAGTGGTGAAGGCTTGTTTCTACAACCTGGACAAGTTCAGAGTGCTGGATCTGGCGGAACAAGTTTGATTTTAAAAATCTAGCTCGAGGTGTCATTGTTTTGGCAATCACGTTTTCAGCAGTAGGCTGGGAATAAAGAAGAGAAAAGTAGCTTTCCTAGCAGACTGGAAACAAGCCTCATTGAATGGATTTTACACATTCGTTGTGACTTACATTTTTTTGTAATATAAAGCCCTTTGAAAGTAAGATTCACGTCTGTGTGGTTTTGAATTGCACATTTCTGCTTTCTGCTCTGGGGATCCTGGTTTTTTTTGAGATTTCAGATGACTGCTCTGTTGAAAACCCACTGCTGAGGAGATGCTTTGTCTGTATTCCTGCTTTCTTTGTTCTGGTGCTTCATCATGGAGTCCCTGTGCTGGATCCACAATAAGTCTGGAGCTTTGGACAAGGACTGTGTGTATGATCTTCTCTTCCCTGATGGTCTCTCCTAGAGTTAGAGCCTTGCTCTCCTGAGTCCTCATCTCTGCAACCTGTGATTTGGGTCATTGGGACAGTTGCAGCTGATTTTTCTCCTGACTCCAGGACAAAGCTTCTGTGCCAGAATGGAGACTAAGATAACACAGATTGAGTCTGTCTTCACAGATTAAAAAAAAAAAAAATCCATGTCTAATCCAGGGAAGTGGAAAGAGGAGGGAATTTAATGGACTCTTGGCAGGAGCTCTGTGCTGTTGGGCAGTCTGTGCTGGGAATATCCAGGGATAATTGATTTCAGGTCATTAGGCAGGGAGATGGGAAACTCCTTCCTGTATCTGGCCAGCTGTCAGAATCTCACTTCTCTAACTCACACATAGGCAACTGACTTTGTTTAATAATTTCAAACCTGCTGTTTGCTCTTTCTGTTTATATTTCTATATTTGAGGTCAAACACTATCAGGGTTAGGATTTCTTTTCCTTTTGGGAAGGAGTGCCTGTGGAAGTTTTCAACATAGGAGGCCATGGAGGGAAGTTTTCATGAAAATCTAAAGAGCTGACAGACTAAACTACTAAACACTACTACTCTTATTTTTAACTTGATGTAAAATAGTACACAGCTCTCTGCTCCTGGTTTTATGTTTGCTTTTTGTTTGGGAACAGTATGTGACAAAGAGTTGGCATGAGGTGACTCTGCAGTGGTGGCAGTTGTCTCTGCCCCATTGCACCTGGAATTGTGCAGATACTGAAGTGGCTGTGAGCATTTTAGCTGTTTAAAAGCTGATGCTGGATATCTTCTTCCTGTTACACACACGGACTGGGGGGAGGGGGGACAGACCTGTAGTTCAACGCTGTGAATATCTCCAGTTCTTGCCCTCTGTTGAGTTTTGGCTGCAGATTTCTATGGTGTTTTGCTTATTTTGTCTGCTTGTGTTCCACTAACCTCTGTACAAACATTTGCTTGTAAAACAGGATTTTTAAAAAAACTGGTATTTTACCTGCTGTGTGTTGGCTTCCTTACTCTGCTCATGTGTTGTGTAAGGCAGTCCCCCAGAGCTGGAAACTTTCTCTGATTCACCCTCACTGCAGCAGAGGTGAGGAACAGGCCTGACACCAAAACCTCGGGACTTGGGGCAAAAACAGAATCTAGATTCTGTTCTTACCTCTGCTTTTCATTTTCTCTTTGGCTTTGAGCAACACTATTTTGCTGCTGTGTAGTAAAACAAAGGTAGCCTGGTATGAGTTAGCATAGGTTTGCTTGTGGTACTCAAATAATTTGAGTGGCTGCTGTAGGAAGTTTAACCACTGGTAACAGATTGAAGGTGATCTGAACGTAGCTTGAAATATGACTTGGCTTTAAGCAAAGTGATTTATTTATGGCTTTTATTTCAGAAAATACCTCTTGAGTGACTAGGCTGTAAGCATTTCCTGAGGTGCACAGGCTGGATTTTGTGCCTTTAAGGAGCTGTTCTGCTTTTTAGCACCAGCTTCTGAGCTTCCAGTCTGATAACTTGGAAGTTTTCCACTTGCTGAGAATGGCTTTATTGACAACTTTTGAACCATTTCATTCTGAGAATCCTTATTGTGGTTGAAGACAGGAGTAAAGTTTATCCATGAAAATGTAGGGGAGAGGGTTTGTTAATTTAGTATTTAGTGCAGGAGATTTATGCTGTAAATGAGGTGTTCTTCTGTATCAGGGGGATACTGAAGCAAGCAAACCTGGAGCAGATCTGCATCCCCCCGAGTTCCATCTGCATGGTGGGTGCTGTAAAAACACATGACAGTGGAGCCAGGTGTGTAAGCAGGTGATGCAAAAGGTGAGGAAACCTGCAAAGGTTCAGACACTCACTGAGCTCTGTGTCAGACTTTGTTTCCTTAGCAGGAGGCAATTTTTTGCAAATGCAACTTGTCCCTGTTTTTCAACACTCTGAATGTGTTGGCTCAGACTTTCTCAGGCATGTTTGTATCTTGCATGCCTTGAAAAACTTGGTTCTGAATTCTCTGCTGGAGAATTGGCCTCCTCTGGAATCTTGCCACTGACTTCTATTTCTAGTAGTTTCTCAAATAACTTTTTTTCTAACACCTCCAGCTCTTCCTGCTTACACATCCATTTTTCTCCTCTCTTTCATCAGTGCCCTTTCCAAAGGCTCAGCAGTGCTTAATTTGGAGCTCTTTGCAGCTACCAAGTTTTATTTGGTGGCTTGTCTTTACACCCTGGAAACTGTGCAGCCACCTCATTCTGTCACGTACGTATGTAGTGACTAGTCTGGAGCGATAATATTTTTGTTTTTGTGTGATGCCCTAAAAGGTTCTGATTTCACAGCAAGTGAAGAGGATGATGGTCTGTTAAGAATGGTTACCTTAATGGCAGTGCAGGATTGGTTGTAGTGCTTCAGGTGAAGCACTGGGTATTTTTCAGGTATGATTTCCTAAATTTAAACTTTAATTCCTTGGTTTAAGTACCTGTGTAAATGCTGTGATTCTCTAATGCATTGAATAACTGTCTCTCCTCTTGGGCTAAGTATGAACTGTTCATTGCTTCTGGGAACTCAGATTAGATGCCTTCTTAGAGAGATTTGAGTGTCCTGAAGCCACCAGGAAGCTGAGAGGGACGTGTAGGACGTGTCAGCCCGAAGCTGAATGAGGTGCCTGGTGTATTAACAACCCTGAGGTCTTAAGAACAGGGATTTGCACAGTGGCATCACCCTTTGCTGCCTTGTTCTCTTCCTAATTCAGAACACTGGCTACTATTTTAATAAGAGGGATTTAGTGACTTGATTACTTTTCTAATTGTTAAAACCCCAAGGTGTTTTTGCTGAGCAGTAGCAGCTATTTCAGAGCCCATCGTTAAGCACATAGGTTATGATTTACTTACTCACCTGCACTGTTCTGCACTTAAGCTATGTTGAATTTGAACCTGTCAGACTGCTGGTCTGCTCAGACTAAAATCTGATGTGAGATGGAGCTTGCAGGGAACATTTCTAACATTACTGTTGTTAAAATCTTAAGTTTGCTTTGCCACCGTTACATGAAAGTGAGAATTGTTGCCCTGAAGAACTTTGAATAGCCATGGAGGGAGGGAGGCAGGTACAAGAAATATCTTGCCCAAGGACATGCAGAGGGTGGTTGGGAGTGCAGGGATTACACCCTATTCCCCTGTAGTTGCAACTCTGCAACCAAAACCCACATTCCTGGTGGAGCTGCTTTTTATTGTGGCAACAGAAAATGGTAAAATCTCTTAGCCTTGAGCTTTGGATTCTGAAGCAAGTTCAGAAGGAGATGTAATTCATGTGCTGCAGTCCATGTAAATGGTTGCCTTAGGAGGGGCTTATCTGAAACCAGGCTCCTGTGGGAGATTTGAGCATGTCAGGATATTTTTCCCTTCTGTGCAAGGGAAAATATGTGTTGCAACCTCATACAGTTTTCTTAAAGATAGAAAGACAAATATGGAAGGTTTCAAGGAGGATCTTAAACTCTCAGATCCTTCTTGTTCCACAAGCAGAAGCTTAATGGGGGAGTAAGAACTTTCAGTCCTCACAGCACTTGGTGCAAGAGGCCCTGAGCAAGACTAAGATTCGCCCTCTGTTACATTTAATTCAACCCCATGTTTGTGCCTGGGATTGCTCCTCCTCAGGTCCAGGGCTTGGCATTTCTCATGGAGCTCTGTGATGTTCCTGACAGCCTCTTCCCAGCCTGCCCAGGTCCCTCTGGGTGGCAGCATGACCCTCTGAGGTAGCTGCCACTCCTCCCAGTCTATGTGATCTGCAAATTTGCTTTAACGAAGGTTTTAAAGAGGGCTGGAGCCAGCACTGACCCCTGGAGCTCACCAGCAGCTCCTGGCCTCCAGCCAGACCCTGGTCACTGGGACCAGGCATTCAGACAGTTTTTGGTGTCTGCTCCTGCAGCTTCAAGAGCTTCTTTGTTAGGAGGATCTTACAGATGACAGTGTTTGGAAATTTTATAGAAGTCCAGGTAGACAATACCCACAGCTCTCCCTGCCAGGCCAGTCTTTCATTGTGGAAGGTTGAGCTGGGTGAGCATGACTCCCCCTCAGTGAATCCAAGCTGGCTGCTACTGATTTTCTCATCATTCATAAAAACAGTGTTAGACTAGCTTCTTGAGAATTGTAGAAATTATTTAAAATTCTCTAAAACTTGGAAGAGAGCAAGAACATCCACACAGCTGAGGTCAATAAATGGATGCCTCTGGCACTGGTAATGTGCTCCTAGCTGGGTACAAGACTAACCCCATTCCTTTTCCCAAAAAAAGGCGGGAGCTGCTTGTGATCATGGAAGCCTTAGTGTTGCTTACAAGCACTTTCTGTCACAGTAAGTACAGTACTAGATTGAGTCCTTAGGGAAATCCCTGCCTTTAGGTGATGAGATAGTTGTCCTTAAACACAAACAGGGATTGATTGTGTCTAGCACTTCGTGCTCTGTAAATTTGCTGTCGCTGAGCAATGAGAGGACACAGCCAGGAGATTTGGATTCCTGCTGTGCTGCTCTGGGGAGATGTAGATTCTTCATAGATGGGTTTGAAAGTAGCACCCGGGCTTAGGAATTTTTTTGGTGTGTCCAATAGACAGGACTTTCATTGAAAGACTTCCCTCTTGCCTTGTGATGCTGTGATTTTATTCAAGCTGCAGAGCAGTTAAAGAGCAATCCCAGTGTCTTTATCATCCATCAGTTTGGTTTATCCTCACACATCACCACTGGCTTCTGGTTGTGGCTGTAGAAGGTACTTCTGAAGTCCAGCTGGAGATAATCAGGCAGCTCCTAGCAGGACACGTGGCCCTTGACTTTCTGTTTAATATGTGAACACAGCTTTTTGTTACCTGTGATGTAGTTTAGAGGATAAATTCATCTGCTTTGCCTTGTTTTGAATCATAAAATCATAGAATGGTTTGGATTGTAAGGGATCTCAAAGACCATCTAGTTCCGAACCCCTGCCATGGGCAGAGACACTTTCCACTAGACCAGGTTGCTCAAAAATTAACCTTCTCCTCAAAAGACTTCAATGACATTTCCTGCTTCACAGAGGATGACAGGATTTTTTAAGGATGCAAAAGCTGATAATTATATGAGCTGTTCATAACATCAGCCAGAGCTGAAAGACCTTAACCCCTGAGCAGCCCTGGATGTAATCATAGATACTCATGTGAGGAGCAGTAAAGGAGTAGCTGCTCCTTTTTCCTCCTCACTGGAGGATTTATTAACTCTGAAATTTTTTCTAAATGAGTGCATGGGTTGGTAAGATTGCCTTTCTTTCTGCAGGTCAGTGGGTTAAAGGTGCTGCTTGCCTTTGAATGTCCAAGTGATTTTACCTCCTATTTACTGCAGAAAATATTTTGTGCAACCCAGCCAGTTAATGGCAAGGAGAAAAAAAATGCTGTGAAGTCTGCAAGACTTTTAAGTGCTGGACAAAAAGGTGGGCAAACCTTAAGTCTTTCACTTCTGCTTCTGAAGAGAGAGAATGAATGATAAAGGCCCTGTCTGTGTGCCTGTGTTTGGTTCTTTAACCAGAACCGTGCAGTAACCGACAATAAATACAAATGAGATCTGTTTTCCTTTAGGGATCTTACTGCCTGTTTGTGTCAGGAGGGGCTAGATCTTGCTGGTGGCTTTTTGTATAAAGGTACAAACACAGCTTTCCATGTCAGGGTAGGCAAAGTCCTGTTTGAAAGGGGCAGAAATGGATACTGAAGAGGAAAAGGTGCAGTGGAGGAACAGCTATGAAAGCCAAAGGAAACATTTTGAAGTTGAAGGGATAGTGTTTGTATGTTCCTTCAGAGGTTTCCTCTCATACCCCGATTCCTGATCCCTGCTGAGCTCATGGTTGTGGTTTTGTCTTTTTCTCTTTTTTTTTTTTTTAACATCAGGAAATTGGGAAATCCCAGAGCACGGGGTTGTTAGTACAGAAATGTAGAAACACAGCCTTATGTCTTGTGTCCAAACAACATTACCCATTCCAAGCTTTCAGCCCTGTATGTGGGAATCAGAGGATAGGGCACAAATGTCCTGCACCCACCAGGCCCTGTTCCCCACGCAGGCCATGCCCCTGCCCAGCACCTGCAGCACATGCTTAAAGCCCAAGACACCCTCAGCTCTATCAAAAACAAGATCTTTCCCAGGAAGATGCCTAGCCCTTTCCTTTCTTCTCTCCTGCTTCTTATTCCTCTTCTGGGAAGAGCATGGGGTTTTTTTTCAAAGCAGCTTTTAAGCATCTTGCCACTTCACAGCCCTTGAGTTGTTTTTCATCTCCCAGTCTCTAAGGTGTTGATCTCTGGCCTCCATTTGAGAGCTTGCAGCAAGTCAACAGCTCAGGAATCCACATGGTCCTGCCAAGACAAAGGTCTTCCACTCATCTTGGGTTTCTCCACCTTCTGCCGCAGGCACAAAGCTGGGTAGCACTTTTGGACTTCTCTGCTTTGAACTTGTAAAACTTGTATAGCAACTGTGAACCAAAACTCAAACGATACTCTGGCAAAACACACCGAGCTCCTCTTGGGAGGATGGAAGGTGAAAACCAGTGGGGTTTTGTGTTTTTCCACGTTTGGAGAGTGCTGGGTTTGTGCAGTTGAAGTGATGCAGTTACCACCGGGAGAGGATGTGAGCAATTCCCTGTGTCTTGGCTTCCCTCTTTGTAGGAAGGGACGTTGGACTTGAACAGCAAAATTTAAAGATCTTTCCAGGGAAATAAACCCATGGCAATGAAGTGTACTCAAACTGGGGTTCAGAGATTTGTTTCAAGCACAAATCTCAGAGGAAGATCCATCTCCCTGCGCCAGCTACAGCCCTGCCCATCATCCCATATGACACAAAACCATTGCATCCAAAGACACTGTCCCAGAAGCATCACATTCACCTGCAAGGACTCAGCTCTTCTGAGGAAATCAGAGATTTAGGGATAAGAAGGAAATTAAGTTTTGAAAATATCTTCAGCTATCACATACTGGTCATAATTTCTTCCCCTTTCTTCACCTGGATTTCCATCTGATCACTTAAAAGTGTTGTGCTTTGTTTAACTTCTATCCAGCAGCCTGATTTATTCATGGGCAAAGCCTGATGGTTTTCACATTTCCTGCAGTGTTGGGGAAAGCCTGGAAACCTGAGGCTGCTATCAGCATTTATGTAAAAAAATAACAGTGTTAGCATCATAAAATCAATACATCCTTTTTTTTCCCCCGATTTAAAAACAGGGGGAGTTAACTGCATGGCAAGAATTTGCCACAGCAAGCCTGGATTGTGTGAAATAGAATTGATTATCTGTCACTCATGATGCATCAGAAGAAGGATGCAGATGTTTCTCCAAATGTGACATTTCCTCTTCAGTGCCAGGTGGGTGTGTGGTAGCAGTTTAAAGCCACAGAAATCAATGGAGATGGGAAAGTGAATTTCTTGCATGGAAAGAGCAAAATCAAATTTAGGAACCTGCTGAAGCTAGCAGCAGCAGAGAAGCTGGGAAGGTTTGTACCTGACAGCTGCAGTAACTACTGCCTGCAGATCACTCCTGGGAAATGCTGTCCAGTTCTTTCTCTCCAAAACCCAAAAGCTGAAAACTGTGTAAAACAGGAGACTGGGATCTGGAAGGGACCAAGAGTACCTGGTCACAAAATGATTAGGGTTAGAAGGCGCCCTGAAAATCATCTCATTCCAGCACCTTCCACCATCCCAGGTTGTTCCAAGCCCCATCCAACCTGGCCTTGGACACTTCCAGGGATGGGGCAGCCACAGCTTCTCTGGGCACCCCTTGCCAGGGCCTCCCCACCCTCACAGGGAAGAATTTTTTTCCTAATCTCTAATCTAGCACAGTCAGTTTAAAGCCATTCCTCCTTGTCTTAAGTCTTTGACCTGCATCTCTCTAATCCAATCTTGTCTCCACACCTTTATAGAGCACCTAATCTCTGTGATATGAAGATGCCAGCACTAATACCAGAGGTTAACGAAAGTAATCTCTCAAGGTCAGGCTACACTGGGGAGATTTGCTGTAAACTCTCCAAAAGCTCATTGTTCCCAGTCCCTTCTGCATTTTAAGCCCAGATGACCTGGTTGTGCTGCCTGTTCTCCCAGCAGCACCAGGCCACCAGCCTCTGCAACTTTCCCCTGCTGAATTTGCAGGGCTGAAGCATCAGGCTGGTGATCAGCACATGGGGAGAGCTCGCTGTGAGAAAGGGAGCTGGGTACCAGTGCCTGGCTGCTGGAGTGTGGGAGGATCAGCAAAGGCCTTTGAAAGCTGGGCTGAAAACAGAAGTGCAATGAAGAACCTGCTCACTGTGGTGTGACCTTGGAGATTGGCTTAGGTCTGACCACTGCAGGGCAGCCAGAGAACAGCTGAACAGTGGGAAAGGGGCCTGATGCTGATAGGGAAAGCAGGACCCTCAGGCAGTGTGTAACCCAGAGGAGGAGGAGGAGAGCCTGCCTGAGCACTCAGATATCTTATAAATGGACAGAACAGAACTTTGCAAGCCGAATCAATCATGTAAGCAAGTCCCCTGGTGTACACAGCGCCAGCAATTCCCAGCACCCTGGTCTTCCTTGGGTTTGTGCCATGCAAGTCATTCCAAATGTTATAAATATTTCAAAGGAGATGTTTGCATTCTTATTTGCTTGTAGAGTACAAGCCTTGCAGCAAAGGAGATCCCCATGACTGCTTCTCAGGCTGAAAGCACTGACATTCCTGTCTCACACTGCTCCCACCCATTATCTCACCACCTGGGAAGGGAGAACAGTTCAATACTGATTTCATCAGCTCATTTCATCCCCGTGCCCCTTGATGCAAAGCCTGGTTGTGCACACAGATGGATTCAGTGCAAGGTGGGGAAGGCAAATTAAATTTCCATCCTGGATAAAGAGGTTTTTCTGGACTTAAGGATGAAGCTGAGGGAAAAATTCTTCCCTGTGAGGGTGGGGAGGCCCTGGCACAGGCTGCCCAGAGAAGCTGAGGCTGCCCCATCCCTGGAAGTGTCCAAGGCCAGAGTTTGGAGCAACCTGGAATTGTGGAAGGTGTCCCTGCCCATGGCAGGGGGTCTGGAACTAGATTGTCTTTAAGATCCTTTCCAATGCAAACTTTTCCATGTGTCTATGAAATATGGGTTTTAAACCTGTGAGACAGGTAAAAGGATTCTTTGCTGCGTCAGTTCTAACTAAACAACCCCCCTAACATATTAGTCATTAAATTATGCTTTTGTTTCCTTTGTATACACCTTCCTACAGGACATGGCTGGGAAAGCTGGTAGCAACCACTGAGGCTCCCAAGTGCCTCTCCCACAGAAACCAGGATTTGAGAAGATCTCAGGAAGCTTCCTGGACCATTCCTCAGCCCTGGGGCACAATCAGTGCTTCCCACCATGTTTGCTCAACATGTTCTGAAACTTCAAGTGATGCTGAGCTGCTGCCACCCTCTTTGGCCATGCAGCCTGACATTTGTGCCAGGAGGAGAGATGCTCTGATTTCACTGTCCTAGACCAGAGTTTGTTTAGTTTCATCTAAATATTGTTTTGGGACCAGCTTGTTTCTCAGTAATAGTTTTAAATTATGGCTATTTTTACTTTTAAGTTGTTCTTTCTAGATGCCAGAGAGAAATGTTGAACTGTGAGTAAGGGATGAAGATCCTCATACACCAGAAATCCCCAGACTATGTTTGAAGTTGTCTCTGCTTACTTAAACTGCCTGGCACCACTGAGATGCCTGAGGTGCTTTCTGTGGGTGAAACCAAATATTATCTGATATAGGGAATGATGCTCTGATCCTGTGATGGCTGGAGCTTGGAAGCTGGTTTCTGGAATTTTCTGGAAAATGGGAAGCAGATGTATGGACACCAAGGATGGTTCCATCTGAGATATTCCTAGGTCAATGGACAGAATAACTGGGGCAAATCCCAGGGCAAGGACCAGGTGACAGAAGGGCCTTAATGGGGACCTGAACCATCATCCTGTCATACAGGTCCTGCTCACAGCTACAAAACTCTGGGATGCTCCTTCTGGGAAGATTTTGGAGCTGAAGTGCCATTGTCCAGGCAAGCTCAGTATTGGAAAAAAAACACTGAGGAGTTAAGCCCCTTCCAAGATGTGCAGGCACTGAGCAGGATGTTATGGGCAACAAACTTGGACAAGAATATCCAAACATGGATTTTCATGGATAAGACACTCATTTTGGGTCTAACCCTGAGTATATTGCATTAAGTTTCTTTTGCTAAGCCCTGGAATCATGTGCTGGAAATATCCTTCTGGAGATGAACTGATAATCCACATTCATCCTGGGAAATCAAACTGTGAAAATCTAGTTTTGTAGAGATTTGAAAGCTCATGACTCCAAGGAATTTCACTTATTTGCCAGAGCAGAGGACTGGGTTAGAGTTGAGGTGGACAAGAAGAACTCCTGAGTCCTGCTGCCCTGGCCTTGGGCATGGCTGGAGTGTCCTTCCCTTCCACCTGGGTGCTGGGACACATGGAGGGAAGGAGGACTCTCCTTTACCTTCTGGGCTGTCTGGCAAAAGCACATGGATGTCCAACCCATCTGCATTATTTTTTTCCAGCCTGTGGCCCTTTAATGTTACTAAACACCTTGGGAAATTCCATTTTTGGATTTTTTTTCCCCAAGGAAACTGTTGCCTGCTCAATTTGCTTGGACAGACCCCTAGCCTGACCTGCTGTGTTTTCCAGGGCATAAACCAGCTGCTGTACCTGGTTCCAGTCACTGGAAGAGGCCCAGCAGCCCATGCCATCAAAACTTGAACACTTTTGAGGTGCTGGGGCTCAGGAACACCTCCACATGCAGCAGCCAACACTCCCTGAGCAGGACAGAGGCAGCAAAGCCATTTAGGACATTGATGTCCCTGTCCCTGACATTTCTGTCAGAGCCACAGCTCTCATGACAGCCTGGGGGGTGTTTTTATGGAGTGTTCCTCATCCACTACCCTAGACAGGTTTCTCCAGTGGGGGTTAAGCCAAACCTGGCAAGCTTTTTCCTGGGGAGGATGAAGAACACTCACCTGGAGCATCGAGGTGGTCTGGGTGGGGCTGGAGCCTGCAGGAGATGGATGGGGAGGCTTTAGAGCACCCCAGGGATGCTTTGAGGAAAGTCTTGTGGACTCCAGGAGGCAGAAACAGTTTTGCAGGGAGCAGAGACACAGCATGGAGCTCATGGTATTGCTGTCAAGCACCAAGATGAAAGGATGGGGTCTCACTGTGCACAGTTCAGAGTTTCTCTTGAACTCCCTCCAAGCCAATGCCTCTTTCTGCATCCAGGGAGTGCTTAAAGGAACCACAGTAAAAATAAACAACCCTCCCAGCTTAAAATGTTCCACCTTCACCTTCTGCTGCAGCCTGAGCTCCAGAGATGAGGTCCTGATGCTGTTCCAAAGCTCGTGGCTCATCCCAGCCCTGTGATACCAGGCAAGGGGTATTTGCTCACCCTCAGGATCCAGCACAGCAGGATCTGAACTTCCAGCTGCCTGTGCAAGGGCAGGAGATGCTGAACAGGGGGATCTGAGTTTCTGACCCTCTTGTTTCTAAAGCAGCTGGGTTTTCTCAGTTTGTCCCAGTGCCACCACAGACAAGATGGGATTGGTGCTCTGATGAGCTCAGAAATTTGCATAAGTGATGCAGGAGGCCAGAATTCCATTATCACATCCATTCCATTATCACACCAGTTCAGTACTGGTCCTACCAAGAAAAAAACACCACGAATCAACTCAAAACCCCTTTCCCAGTGCCTTCCACCTCTTCTAAGGTAATCAGCTCCCTGTCCTGTTCCTGTCACCTCCCTCCCATCTCTGCTGTCTCCGGGAAGCGAAGGGTTAAAAGCTCTGAAACTGCAAGAACTTCCTCCTTTCTGCAGTGCCACCCTCGGAATGACGCTGGTTTCTGCCGGGCTTTGCCCAAATATGTCCGTTTCCTTCTGAAAGAAGGAGGAGGAGGAAGGAAAGAAATAGAGATACAGAAGAAAATATATGTTTTTTTATGTGCATATCTAAGAGAACGCGTCCGAATCCGCGGAAGCCAGGCGTCCGAGCGCAGCCCTGCCTCCTCCCGCTCCATGCCGTTCCGCAAAGGTAGGGCTGGCTGGGTGGGCAGCATCCCGGGATGTCCCTGCAGGGACCACCTGGGCATCCAGGGCTGGGTCCGTGCCCCTGGCGCTGCCTCCTGCAGGGATGGGAGATGGGAGCACCGGGTTGTGCCCGGCTCTGCCGCACCGGCGGCTCCGGAGGAGGATGGGGGACACCCCTGAGGTTGTGTGGGGTGTGGGTGTGTTCTGTGCAGCCTGAAAAGGGCAACTGTCCCCTCTCCGCCTTCCCTGTGGGGTTTTTTATCTGCCCCCGGGCGAGGGGAATGAGCTGCTCTGGCTGGTGCGAGGCTGGGGACAGAGGGCAGCAGGATGGCTCTGGGCAGGGGGGCTGCAGTTTGAAAACTGCGACCTGAGGGCATTTGTGTCCTTGGGAGGGGCTCGGCTGAGGAGAGACTGGAGAGGGAAACGACCCTCACCTGGGCAAGCCCCTCTCATACCGTGGTGTCCCCAGACCTGCACCCCAAACCATCCCTTTTCCACAGAAATCCCCACTTGCCACCCCCTGGCTTGGCAGTGTGGGCAAGAAGCTCCGAGTACGGGACCTAAAGCTCTGATGGGTGCTCCTGTGCTGCTGTGGATGAGTTTTCCCTCCTCTCCGGGCTGCTGTGGAGCGGTGACTCTTAAATGTCACCTCCTCCTCTTTCCAGAGGGAAGTTCTGGCACGGTGGGACGCAGAGTGGGATGCTTGCGGTGGTCCCTTTTCCCAGCAGCTCTCCTGGGTGGAGAAACAGAAGGGAAAAAATCTTCAGGAGGTAAAGAAGCCGGAGGAGGCAGGGCTGGGCGGGGATGTGCCCGGACACGGGCAGAAGGTGCTGCCCAGAGCACAGGTGCCGGCGGGCAGCCCTGGGCTCGGCAGGGACAGAGGTGTCACACACTGGCACGGCACCGAAGGGCAGCAGGGAGGGAATGAGATTAGCGAGGAGGGGGCTGGGATTGTTTTTCTCCGCTCTGCCTGGGGAGGATGTTACGGGATGAGGCAGTGCCCGCAGTGATGCTCACAGAACCCGCATCTCCGGCGCCGAGGTTTCTGCTGCCTTTTAAGGCTCAGCGGAGCGTGATGTGCTTCACACCCTCGCATCCTGACAGCGCAGCAGACTGCAGGGCTCGGTTTAATTTTAGGTGATAAACGGATTAATTTGGAGCAGAGGGAGTGATGCTGGGGGTAGGCGGTGGGAGGAAAGCAGAGAGTGCGAGGCTTTAAAAGCGCCGAGCTGGGGAGCAGGGAGAGACCGGGGGAAGTTCCCGTGCTGGAGGGCAGCTCCCGTGGCCCTGCTGCAGCCTCAGCAGGGGGAGGAATGACGGACTCCAGCACCTGGGGACACACTGCGGATCTGCAGCAGTTGAGGCTTTTCCTGCCCCAGCACACCTCACTTGTGTCGGGACACCGTGCTGTGCTTGTCATCCTGGCCAGACCCCTGCAAATCCCCGGCAGCTCCGTCCTGCAGCCCCTGTGTCACCGTCGCAGCCGTAGCTCGTCTGTCTACAAACTTCCTCTAGAGGTCAACCTCGAAATGCCAGAGCAGCTTCCAGCAGCTCCGTGCATCAGCCTGCAGCTCCAGAGAGTCCAGGGCGACAGCCAGGCCAGAGTGGACGGGTTTTGTTCATTGCTCGTGTAGTTTATGAATAGTTTTGTCACCACAAGAGTTGCCAAGCACTGGAAAAGTGATGCCTGTGGGAGTGGTGGAGCCACCGTCCCTGGAGGGATTTAAAACAGGTAGATGTGGCACTTGGGGACAAGGTTTAGGGGTGGCTTAGCAGTGCTGTGGCCTGGCTGCAGCCTTTAACCTCAGTTTAGAGCATCCCGTTGGGCTGGTGGGACCCCACACCACCAGCCCTTCCCGGAGCACTGCTCAGTGGCTGCTGCTGGGCTGCCTGGGCTTCCCAGGGACACATCCATGAGCCACCAGGCAGGAGAGCATGGCCTTGTGGCTGCCCTTCAAAAGCTGCCCACAGCAAGCTGAGCACATCCTGAGTTTGCAGGAGAGTTGGGTGTGAAGATATTTCCCTTCTAGTTCAACTTGATGCATAAAAATCCTTGCTCAAGCTGGTGGCTTCAGCTGGGTTGGAATCTGCCTGTGCTCCTGACCCTCCCAGAGGAATATGGGGACTCCAGGCAGCTTAGCAAGAGCTGAGCCTTTACTCTGGGAGCCTTTTGGGAACAGCATCTCACCTCAGGGCCTGCTCACAGCAAATTCAGGGTGCAAAGAGGAGGCCCTGCCCAAGGGCTGCTGCTCTGTAGACCCTCGGTAGCTTGAGGCACAAGGACACTTTGGGATGAGCATTTTGGAGCCTCTCAGCTGTCTTTGCACACCCCTGTGTGTGGAAATGGAGCATCCTGTGGCAGAAAAAGCAAACTCCACCCCCATCTTGGCCAGTTTCTCATTGCTTGCAGCTTTGGCATCACTTTTCTGTGTCTCCTCGAGAAGTCTGCGTGAAATCCTGGTTGTCTGGGCTCTGTTCTGCCTCCTTTCTCCTCAGGCATCATAGCCAGTGGCATTGCCACAGGATCTGCACTTCATGGCTGTGCAACAGCTGCCATTTAGCTGACCTCAAGGCATTTGGCAGTTTCAGATATTAAAGAAAGGTATTTCTAGCAGGGATGCTCAAGGACAGGCAGGAGGAACGAGCTTAGGACAGAAATTAATTTCTTCCAGCATTGCTGCATCAGCTGGGAGCACTGGAGAGAGCCCTGATCCCCTGGCAAAGGCCTGTCTGTGGCTGCAGCTCTGCTGGCTGGAGGTGTTGGGAGCTTTCACCTAAAGTGCCCCTCCTGAAAAATATGATTTAATTACTGCAGCTGACGCGAGGAAACCTGGGAGTGTGCAGGTGATAAGCTGGCAGGGCATTGCCAGAGAGCAGGACATTTGTCATCTGTCAAAGGACAAATGAAATCCCGGTGCTGCTGTCTGGGAAGGAGTTGGAGATAAGAAAGAAAGGCAGAGAGCAGAGATTGAACACATGATGATAGAAGCACAGAACAGTCTGGGTTGGAAAGGATATGAAAGATCACCTAGTTCCAAAGCCTCTGACAGGACAAGGACGTCTTGTACTCT
>NC_031773.1:2970452-2981349 GCF_001522545.3 Parus major
TATATCTATTATATCTATTATATCTAATATAAATCAATCCTCCTTCACTTTTAAACCATCACCCCTAGTCCTATTGCAACAGATCCTGCTAAAATATCTTTCTTATAGGTTCCCTATAGGCACTGGAAGGGGCTCTAAGATCTGCCCAGAGCCTTCTCTTCTTGAGGCTGAACACCTCAGCTTTCTCAGCCCACCTCTATAACAGAGGTTCTCCAGCCCTTGGAGCATCTTCATGGCCTCTTCTGGACTTGCTCCAGTGGCTCCACATCCTTCTTATACTGGAGACTCCAAGCTGGACACGGTGCTCCAGGTGGGAGTCTCGTGAGAGTGGAAGGGCAGAATCCCTTGCTCTCCAACTGCTCTCACTGCTTTGTACATTCTGTTAGCAGGAGTTAAAACAAACCCTGGTCTCATTTCTGCTTGCTGAGATCAAGGAGGCTCTTGTTAGCAGGAGCAGATGTGCCTTTTGCCTGCAGCATGAAGGGAAAGGGCAGGACTGTGCCAAATCTCAGCACTGTTATTTCTGCTGCCTGTCCCCTGCGCCACCGAGCACTTCCTTGCTGTCCCAGCTCCTGCAGTGACTCAGATTAGAACACCCCCTGATGGGAAATTCTGCCTCTGCAGAGTGCTTACAGCTAAAGGTGGAGAACTGCCTTTCTGCAGCTTTTTTAGGTATTGGAAGGGATAATCTTGTTGTTTTGGGAAGCTTTCTGGATTGCTGGCAATGCCCTGCAAACCCACATGCTGCTGCCTTTTCCGGTCACGTCACCTTCATGCCTCGATGTCGTGTCTTCCTGACAGCCCTGGAAAAGGTTTTATTCAGCATTTCCTGTCAGAGGCACCGAACAGGATTTTAAAACATTGATGGATGCAGAGAAGCCATGTGAGGAGTCAGGAGCTGCTTGAGGGGAGTCTGGTTGAGGGTGTCTGCTCAAAGGGCAAGGAGGAAACGTGTGGCAGAACTGGCCCCAGCTCTCCTGACTCACTGGCTCGTGCCTGAGTCAAACCATCACCTTGTTTTCACTGAACGCTTTCCTGGAAGGCTGGAAATCCCCTCCTGTCCTGCTTTGTCCCCTGACCTGTGCTTCTTGTGGTATTTTCATTCTGGCTCTTGGTTTCATTTCATCCCCTTTCACCTCAGCAGCCTCTTGAGCCAAGGACCCAAAGGAGCAGGTGTCTGTCCCCCATCACAGCCCTCCCAGCACCTCCCTGCACCGTTCACTTGGTGAGCACAAACTTTCTGCTGCCTCTCGGTGTCTGCACTTTCTTTAGCATTTATGGCCACTCATGGGGAGTTTTTAGTGGATTTCAGGGTCACCATGCCTGGTTTTGTTCCCATTATTGCTCTCTGGGTCATGCACAACCAAACAGCAGAATCCACCATGTCTCATGGTGCTGGTGCAGGGGGGCACCTGCCAGGCTGTGGTGGCCAGGTGGGACAACCTTGGCTGCCACCAGCTGCAGGTGGAACCACCACTCCACTAGAAACTCTAGTAGGAGGCTTCTAAGGGGTGTGCAGCTCTGTGAGGTCCAGTGGGATTTTTGGGACCCACTCTGCATTCACTCCACAGAAGCCAGCTGGTGGGGAGAGATATGGGTTGTTGGCACTTCTCAGACTTCCTGAGTCTAGGAATTAAACCATATAACAATATTGAAGGTATATCCTCATGTCCTAACCTGGGAGCAGGCAGACACACCTATAACCTCCTTTCCAGGGCCAGCATCCCACCAAGCAACTCAGGATGCTGGAAAACCCCTCCTTTCTGTGTCCTGCCTCCCTCCTGACAGGGATGGGGAAGGACTCTCCATTGCTGTATTTCCAGCCGCTAGCTGAAACCAAATTCAGTACGTGTGCCACACAGGAAAGCAGCTCAGACTGGGCTTGGGCTTCACCCCAGTGCTCAGATCCCATCACCAACACCCCCCAGGCCCCTTTTCCACCTGGCATCCCACTGGGAGCTCCTACCCTGCTGAACCCTTCCCTAACACGCCCTCTGTGATGGAGAGATTGATCTCGGCACAAAACGGCTCCAAAGGCTTTAAATCAGATGACCACAGGTTTTTTTCATGGAGGGACGTGGGAGGATTTCAAAACCAGCAGCCAGCAAGGTGTGATCCCTGTTTTCCTGGTGCGTGCGTGCAGGCACACACATCTCTGCAGGGCACCTGATTCTTTTCCCCATCATAACTACATTTTAAGGTTGGGAAAAAAAAAAAGGATGGAGCTCAGTTGGGACTCAAGATCAAAACCACACAAGCAGATTTAGATTTCCTCTGTGTTTTTCCATGGAGAATTCCTTGTCCTGGCAAGGGGTATTAGAATTCCACTAATTAGGATTCCACTGGGGCAGCATATCTTGTATAAACTTTAAATATTCCTTGGTATAAAGAAGAGCTGTTATCTTCTCCATAGCATCTTTTTCCAGGCTGAAAGCTATTCCCCAGTTTTGTCCTTCCTGGATAACAAAATCACTCTCATTTTGTGCTCTCCCTTGTAGCCCATTCTGAAAACATCTCCTTGGTATTGCCCACCCTGTCCCATTCCAGATGAAACACCTTCCCAAAAGTACAGGGTCTGGAGTAAGATGTGCCCTTCCTTGGTGCTGAGGAACCAGCACCATCCAGAAAACCCAACCTTCTGCATTTTGTATGCCACCCTATTGCTAAAACATCATGGAATTTGGCTTTCCTTTTGATTTCCCTTCATTATTATGAATAATAATAATAATAATAATAATAATAATAATAATAATAGCAATATTGTTCCATTTCTCCAGGGACTTCATGCTGCTTGTTCAGAATTGATTGCTGAGACCTCTTTGTTCCCTCTTTCCCCCGTCCTTTACTCCTTGGTGGATGATTTCCAGCTTTATCAATTTAGGCAGGGAAAACTGAAGCACAGGAGGGTGCAGCAATGGGCTGGAGGCTGTGCTGACAGTGCCTTTTCCTGCTCTTTTCCACGGATCCAGCTCTCTCTGCACCAATCCTGGCAGTGCCAGAGCATCCTCAGGTGTGTTCCCTGTGCAGGTACATTTTGGGGCGTGTTAACTCCATTGTAGTACAGTGCAGAGCTTCCAAATCAGCCCCTGTAGTCAGCTGGAGAGAAACCCACTTGGAGAGATGTTGATTTGGGTTGGAAATCAAGGAAAGCTTTGCTCAGCCCTGATAAGGATTATCTGAGGACAGAGGGGGAAAGGTGAGACAGACCAGTGTCTCCTCATGAAATGGTCTGGGGAGAAACAATGCTGATGGGGAAGGTGATGGTAAATCCACGGAGCAAAGGAGGTATTGTCCTGTCCTTGTGCAGTCCTGGCCCCGTTTTGGGCTCTCTTCAGGCAGGGCTGGCGTGAAACAGCTGCATCCCTTCAACCAGCCTGATTCATTTATTTATTCCCCTCCCCACCGCCTCTGGAGCTTGTTTACCCGACCTGACGTGGGGAGAACCTTTCCCAGGGCAGCGGGGTGAACTTGTTTACGCCGCTTATTTATTATTTTATTGGCCTGCTGGCATGAGGGACGGCGGGGACAGCAGAGCACGGGCCCTGCATGTCCCGTTGGCGAGGGCACAGGGAGGGAGCTCTGCAGCTCTGGCAGCTGCTCCTCATCCGGAGACACGCGAAAGGAGCGTGCCAGAGCCGTGCTGCTGCTGCTGCTGCTTTCCAGCTCTTTCCAGGAAGAGCAGCTGAGGCTGGTAAACAGCAGGGATAACCCACCAGTATCAGGCCTTGTTTTTACCCAGTGGTACTGATGTCCTACGCTCTTAGATTTTGTGCTTTTCAAATCCTGTACTGAGTTAGTGCATAACTCTAAACTCCATATAATGTGTTAGTTAACTGTCTTCACACTTTGGTCAGACAAAACAATCCCTCTGGGCCTGAGATCCAAGGACACTCCACAGCCTCAGGCCTGAAAAGTCTAAATAAAAGTGAATTGGGAGGGGGGAGCAAACTGGGGGTATATGACTTCATTATCTGAAGCTGTAATTGGAGGATTAACCCCTGATATGTAAATGGACCAAACTTGTATCTGTCTGAAAATCTCCTGACCATAGTCCATTTTTGGGTGTAGCTCCTTGGAGAGGCTTTGTCTGCCCTTAATATACCTGAAGGCCCTTCATTAAATATAACTGCTTTTATTCTCTTGTCTGGCCTCTGTTTCTAGGAAGCCCAAAAGGTACTGGGAGAAAAATTGGGTGTTTTGTCTCCTGCTCCCAAATCCATGAGCCCCAAGGAGGCATGTGGCTTCCCAGTTTCAGTCTCTATCAAGCCAGGATGCTCCAGCTGCCTTTACTGGGGGATAAGCAGGGTTGCACTGGGTCTTGCTCGTGGGCTTGAAGGTGAGGACTGAGCAACTGCTGATTTCTGTGCCTGGGAGACCAAATTTTTCCACCCCTAAAAATGCAAGTGGGGACTGCCAGGTCACCTGGCACAAGTGAAAAATAAAGGCTCCTCAGTCACCAGTATAAATTTATTTGGAGGCAACTCATGCCCTCATGCCAGGTATGACCCAGATGCAGGCACCCCACCTTAACACCAATAGGAGACTAACATGGCTGGAGCAGAAATTTGAGAATTCTACTTGGTTTTTTTTCTCCTTCTCACTGACCTTCTTAGAAATCCTCCTCGTTAGCAAGGGATTTCTCACAGGAACACTAGGACATAGCTGTGATTTGGGCTTAGGCAGCCTGATAAAGCCCATCCACAAAAGGAATGTGGGATGGCTTTGTGCTGACACCAGGTGCTCCAGGGATGGATCCATGCTCACAAAACAACATTCCCATTCAGAGCAAAATAAAGAAAAACAAATTTATAGAAGAAACAGTATATAGAATAATAATAAATAAAAATAAATTGGTAGGGTTCTTTTTTCCAGTCTGGGTCCATTTCCCAGCAGTAGGGCTGGATCTCATTCCTGGCTGAGAACAAGGCCTTGGGGTGGGAAAGAGGGACTCAGGAGTAGCTTCACCACCAATAGTTCCATGTTGCTGAACCAAGCTGAGCAGGATGAGTTGAGACAGAAAAGGCACCTGCCAGCAGTGATTTTTATGTTTATTTTTTTTCCAAGGTGGCTTTGCCAAAGGCAGGGAATGGACTCCTGCCAGCTGTGAAGATCCTGTGCATGGGGGAACACAGTCAGCAAAGCCTTTGTTTCCCTTAAACATTAAATCACCTCTGGTTGCTGCCATATTTCTCCTTTCCTTTTTTTTTTTTTTTTTTTCTTCTCCTAATAATTTTTGGGTGCAGCTCAGCTGCTGAGAAACCAATCACGTCCAACACATTTACACCATAAATAAAAGAACAATGCAATAAACCATTAAATCATGTAGGGCTGTTGCAACAGCAGCAATTAGGTGGAAGGCATGAGGGTGGGAAGCATTCTTCTTATGGATGTGACTTTCCTAGCCCAAATTCTGGACGACCTGAGGTTACCTTTTCCAGCCTGGCTCGGGATGTGCTGTCGCACCGTGCTGGCTGCAGGCAAGATGGGACAAGGCAGCGTGGGATGAGGCTGGCGTGTGCCAGTGCTGAGCTTTAGTCACCCCTGCCATCGATGACTGGCTCTGCCTGAATGCAAGAGGACCAGATTTGTGAGCAGCATCTGAAGGCCCTGGTGGCTGCCAGGGACTGGGGTGGTTGCGTGTGCTCCTGCACGTGTGCAAGGGAGCTGTGCCTGCTCAGTCTCTGGGCTGAGATGGGTTTGAGCCTGTACAAGATGGGTTTTCAGGGATATTCATTTGGTCAGGTCTGGAATGAGCACCGGTGTTTAAGGCAGGACAGGGAGGGGCACAGCACATCCATACTCAAAGCATGGATACTACAGCTCCTGGGACCCTCTGGCTACCCCACCTTCATCCCAGACCCATCCTGGTGGGATCCCTCTCAGCCACAGCTGCAGAAAGACCTTGCTTTTGCATAGCTGGCAGGTTTGGGAATTACTCTGGCCTCTGCTCCATGGGTACAAACTGTATTCCCACTGCCTCAGTGACCATCCATGGAACTCTGGAGGCATCACAAACATCTTCACCCAGCAGTGGGTGAAAGGTGCCCATCAGTCGGGTGCTGGGGGCTGTCCCAGCCTGGGTAACAACAACATGAACTGAAGGAAGGTCATGCCTTGAGCCCGAGCCCAGCTCTCCTTCTTTATAGGGAAGCTGGCAGGAAAGCCTGCCCAGGAGTCGGGTGGCCCTCAGATCTCTTGTTGACTGTCTAGCAGTTGTTTTTCTTCAGGCTGAGCTCTGGGTAAACAGCTGGGCTGGGAAATGTGAAACCCTGGCTGGGGACGTGCTCTCACCGCAGGCGCCAGCCCGGGGACGTGCGGGGAGCACGAACCCACCAGAGCAGTGCAGGGGGGCACAGGGGGATGGACAGGTGAGGTGAGCCCCTCTCCTGGGGTCATTTGTTTGGTTTAAGAGGTGTCCTATTTATGGCACAAAGTTTGTGCTGGAACAGGTTGCCCAGAGAAGCTGTGGCTGCCTCATCCGTAGAAGAGTCCAAGGCCAGGTTGGATGGGGCTTGGAGCAACCTGGGACAGTGGAAGGTGTCCCTGCCCATGGCAGGGGTGTGGAACTGGATAATCTTTTATGTCTCTTCCAACCCAAACCATTCTGTGATTCCCTAGAGTGGTGTTGCTGGAAATGCTGAAGCAGACACAATAAAAATGTTTTCCCCCCCATCTCCACGGTTATTCAGTGAGGATGAGCCACAATCAATGGTCAAAATGTGCTTCCACCTGTGCCATGCCCTCCTGGCTCTGTCTCTCAACTCAAGTAACAGCAGCTGTTTGGGAGAAAACTGAGGCCCTCCCAAGTGCTTTGAAGCAGAGCATCCTTATGACCCCTGCCAGGCACCCAGACGCTGCTTTGCTACTCCCTGTTAAACTGCAGGGCAGAAATCTAAACACCAAGCTCAGTTTTCCTTTTTTCTTTTTTTTTTTTTTTCCCCAAGGAGCTGTTAACAGCTTGTCATTGAGGGTTGGAAAATATAAATGTATTTGAGAAAATATGTTGGCAGCAAGCTCCCCATATTGTTTCAGCTTGCCCCAAAATTCCAGAGAATTTTTCCATTAATATTTTTCACATCTGATTGGAAAATATCAGGGAAAGAGGAAACAATTTTGGTAGTTGTTTTTAATAATTTAAGCCTTTTTTGTCTTTCCCAGCCAGGTCTCCATGGCATAGAAAAAAGTAAATGAAATACACAAATGAAAATCATCTGCTAGAACTTAAATGCATTAAAATCATTGCTCTGTAAGTGGAAGAATTTTAGGAAAACCATGACAAGGAAATTTGGTTATTTAATTTCTGCATTCCAGCAATCTATGTGATCTGATTCCAGTGATTTGGGTCCAAAACTTGGTATGGAGAGGTTCCATGTGAGAGGGTTTGACTGTAAGGACCTCCAGCAAAAGATATGGAAACAAAACTGGACCTTACTATTCTAAATTTCAGCTTGTTGACCACACACTTTCCCTCTCACTCGTCTTTCACAGACCTCCTAAAAGCAGTGCCTGCAGGTCTTGAGTTTAAAAGCACATGGCAACACTGGAAAAGTGGGACACTTAGACCTCACCTCTGGATGCCTTGTGGTTTCCACCAGCTGAATGGAGAGGGGAGCCCTTGGGGAGGCTGATCCAGGGAACAGCTCAGCCTCAGGAGTGGTGCTGGTCCCAAAAGTGGTTCTTCTTGGCCAGAGCTGAGGTGTGTGGGCCACTGTTGGGCAACCAATTTCTGGATCACCCTAGCCCTGTGAGGAAGCAGGGATGAGCAGGTTTTCCATGGGGCAGACGTGCTCACAAAGGTGAAGTGTAGGTGGGAAGATCCTCAGCACGTACACAATTTCAAAACTCAGCTCTGCTTTTCCTCCCTTCATGGGACTCTGGATTGGACAAGGACTCGTGTTTTGGGTCACCTAGTGGTGGAGAGCACTAAGATGTGCATGGAAATGTTTTGCTCTGAGGTTCCCTCTGTGCTCAGAGGACACAAACTCCTCCAGGACACATCTTATTCTGGTTTTCAGTCAGTACCCACAGCAAGGCAGCTGAATTGCTCTCTGTGCAAGAGAGTGCCCATTTCTCTCCACAAGTCGTAGAAGTGGTAAAAGGTGACCAGTTCCTTGTAGACATCCCCAAATTACATAAATCCTTCCCAAACTCTACCCACAGCTTTGCTGTGGATGGAGGCAGAACAGCAGGAGCTGAGAGCTTCAACGCCTCCTCCCTGCTCAGCATCCCTCAGGGGAACCTTTCCATCTCAGCCTCCCAGGCAATGCAGATCCCTCTGGGATGCTGCTTCAAAAGCCCCTGTATCAGGAGCCAAACTGATTATCAGCGGGGGTTGAGACCTGAGATAAAAAAATACCCTTTCTCCTAGGCTCTGATTAATCTGCTGCCCGCTGCTGCCTACAAGCACGTCCTCCTTGATCATCAGAAATACAAACCACCACATGTTCTCCCCCAGAGCTTTGTGTTTTAGGTTTTTGGCATTACTTTGAAGAGATTTCCCAGCATCTCTGGGGTATCTGGCTTCACCACATCGTTGCCTACAACTTTTTAGATGCTTCTCTGTCACCATGACGATGCTGAGGTTGTCACTGGCCCGGGCTTGTTACATAATGAGGTGAGTCAGCCCCAGAAAGGCCACAGCCTTTGCCATTGTTTGATTTAATAACCTGCAATGATGAGATAACGATCCAGGCTCTTAATGAAAGGTGGGTGTTAATGAGAAGTTAGGAAAGAGTTCAATAGCAAAGTCCATGGGATAATGACAGGCTGTGATTTCCGGAGGTGATCATCCTCCACCGTAAATGGGCTGAACAGGCTCATCGTCCCTGGGGTATTTCACATCCAGCACTGATCACCTGCAGGCAGGAGACCTGGAGAGCTGCATCCCAGGTACATCACCAGGCTGGGAATTAAGTTCTTCGTGAGCACAATCAACTTCAGGCACTGGGCACCTCCATGAAAATAAATCTTATAACAATCTATCCGTGCAGGCGGGCTGGAATTCTTTGTTCTTCCCATCAGATCTCCAAAATACTGCATTGCTTTGCAGCACTGTGCTGGCTTCGGCTGGGACAGGGTGATTTTCTTCAGAGTAGCTGCTCTGGGGCTGTGTTTCTGACTTGTGACCAAGACAGTGTTGGTAACAGAGATGTCTCTGTATTTTCTGAGCAGGACTTACATAGAGTCAAGGCTTTTCTGCTCCCCACCCCACCAGTGAGGAGGTTGGGGGGTGGGCACAAGGAGTTGGGAGGGGCAGAGCAAGGACAGCTGACCCCAATCTGACCAAAAATATTCCATAACATATTTTGTCGTGTTTAGGAATGGGGGGACATTTGGGGTGATGGTGTGTGCCTTCCCAAGCCACCACTACATGTGATGGAGCCCTGCTTTCCTGGGGATCACTGGACACCTGTGGGAAGTGGGGAATTAATTCCTTGTTTTGCTTTGCTTGTGCACGTGGCTTTTGCTTTACCCATTAAACTGTTTGTACCTCAACCTGTGAGTTTTCTCCCTTTTACCTTCTAGTTCTCTCCCCCATCCCACTGTGAGAGAGTGAGCGAGTGGGGCTGAGCTCCCAGCCAGGGTTAAAATAAGAAAATCCTAAATTAGGTCTGGTTCAGGTGTGAGCAAATGGCTGCAATTCTGCTGATTTTCCCGGAGAAGGCACTGTGGTAACACATGCCAAGTTCTGCTGGCAGCAGCAGGACAGGGAATATCTGATCTGGCAGCAGGGACAGAGTAGCCCTGTAAACACACTTTCCCCTCAGACCAGCAGGATTTTTCTGCTGGATCAGTGCCTTGTCGCAGGTGGTTGTGGCCTCTTGATTAGGGATGAGGTAACATAAAGTCAAGTTCAACATCCTGTGGATTTACACCCTAAAGCAATCTCAGGATTTTCAGTGGGGAATTTCACACTTTAAAATAACTGGGCAAATAGGGAAGTGTTCCTTTCAGGTAACTAAAAATACCTGGGAGTAGAAGGCTCAACACAGTGTCAGCCTAATGTGAATATTGTCTTTTCAGAAGCTCTGACAGTGCCAAAACTTGAATTACGGCTCTCTGACTGATCTGCACCCTTTGACCCTTGCTATTGGGACCGAACTTCTGCAGGCAGGTTTTATTTCAAGGAGAACCAGTATTAAATTCCTGAGACTGGAATATCCCAAACTCTTGTCATTTAGTTACCCTCTAATTAATTTTAGAAACCCATGTTTCATGGAATCACAGAATGGCCTGGGCTGGAAGTGACCTTTAAAATCATCCAGTTCCGACCCCCTGCCATGGGCAAGGACATCTTCCACAAAAAATTGGTTGCTTCAAGCCCTGTCCAACCTTGGACACTTCCAGGGATGGGACAGCTACAACTTCTTTGGGCCAGGGCCTCACCACCTTCACAGTGAAGAATCTCTTTATAATATCTACCCTAAATCTACCCTCTCTGCAACTAATGGAGTCAATTAGCTTTATGACTTAGCCCATTTATGGGGTGAGTTTTGTTTTGCACTAGTCTTGTAAAGTCAGGAACTTTCACAGGACGTTGCTCAATCCTCCTGGACCCGTTTCTGAGCAGACCTGCCAGCTTTGAGAAATGTCCCTGCTTTAATGAATGTTTGCAGCTTCAGAATGTTATCTCCAAATTACAGTTTTTGAGAATTACAGAATATAATTATTTTTTTAAATTACAAATAAGCCTCCTTTCTTAAATATGAACCTTTGTCTGGGAGGCTCCTTTGGGGTCATCAGTCCTGGCTAATGGACACCCAATGTACACCTCCCCATTTTTGGTCTTAAGATTTACTGGGTCTTCCCAAGGACCATCCAAGAAACATTTGGAGGCATCCATCTCTCTGAGGACAGTAGAGGAAACCTTGAATTATTTTGCTTTTAATTTGGTTAA